>NC_044200.1:1138098-1274462 GCF_900880675.1 Sparus aurata | reverse complement strand
AAGTTTTTTTTTATTATTTCAACAACATACCCACTTTCAAGTGAAGCACGAGCCTCCTATTGTTTTGACATTTTCTTTCTTTTGCTTGCTCCAGATTCATGTTGCCGATTGAAGGCCATCTCTCCCGTGGACAGTTCATAATCATATGGATGCTGTTATAATGTGTAGTGATTGAGATCCTGACCCACCAAACATCCTGGAAAGGGACGGAGTTAAGTTTTTCGTGCTAAATTACATAATTATACATAATCACCATCAGTAAACGGGACGCTGTCTGACTCTGTCACTCGTGGGAAGGAGGCTGTTTTCTGGGGGAAAGTTCCCTGAAGCGAAGGGCTGGCTGATGGTAGCGGTGATTTATTTTCATCACAAACACTCTGTGAGTTAATGTTTTTTGCTGGTGACAGATGCTGTTTTTTGAGCAGAAATGTGAGGAAGAGTCAGAAGACAGGCGAGAGGACAGACACTTCTCCACCTACAGCTGTGGTATTTGTTTTGCTCATATAAGTTGCCAAAGACAATTACAGTTACTACCTTACTTTTGTTCGGTCCTGTAACGTTGCTTTGTGGGGCATTTCTCTGTATTTAGTTGAGTGAAGGACCTGTGTAGTTATCAGACTGCACGACCGACACGCCCACGCTCCGCGCCTCCCTAGTTTCTAAATATTACTATTAGTATTACTATTTTCATTAATATTATTATTGTTAGTATTGGCATCTATAATGTCAGGCTGAAGTCACCTAAGCTTTAATTAATGTGCGGTTACGTCTTTAGACGTGTGAAGATTGTGTTAAGATATCATTAATCTTTGCTCTTGAAATTTGCTTAACTAGGGTCTAACAAGAAAGACTCCACCTGATGGCAGCAGCACCTTGACGTCATTTCAAAAGGGATTCGCACAGTTCATCCCTATTGTTGCTTTGCATTTCAAAATCACAATGTCAAACCGATTGGGTCATCAAGAGGCACCACACTCTTCCGATGTTACGGGTACTGTATGTTTGATGACTGCTATATTTGTGACGGTAAAGGTGTACGATGAATCTTCATTGAAAGCGATGGTGACCTTTGACGGAGACTGTGTCAGACATGATCGTGATGAGTTGAGAAGTAGGCCTGTCAGAGGTCAACAAAAGGAAGTCATTGCAAAAACATTGACTTCAAAACTCCCCCGTTCTCTGTACCTGGAAAAGCTTGGTGAATTAGATGAGACTGTGCTGGACTCCGGGTGCAGGGATGAAGTGCCAACAACGGGTGTCCTGAAGACAATTTCTTGGAGTGCAAGGAAGAAACAGCGCAGACACAAGAATGAAATGATTAGCCTCCAGAAGATCATAGAGGATGAGCTTCAGGAGGGGGGTATAATCCAAAAGGTGCTTCAGCACCCAAAGGGAGTGATGCTGTGGTCTCTGGAGACCATTCAGCTTTTTGCTGAAAGGGCTAAGGAGGAAATAGTTTATGTTGATGCAACAAAGAGCATCATTAAAAAGGCAAAGGGGGAAAGTGCGCCATTTTATATTTATGAAATGGTGGTCAGACATCCTTTCAAAGGTGGGTCGCCAGTCCCTGTGGCCACATTTGTCACATGTGACCACACAACAGCATCTGTCTCATTTTTCCTGGGGTCATTCATGACGGACTGCATCAGATGCCATGGAAGGCATATCAAGAAAAGGTGTGTGATGTACATATTTGATGGATCTCTGGTTCTCATTGAGTCCATATCACAGAACTTTTGTAGAATGAGTTTTCGTGAACTTCTGTCAATGTACTTTGACATCACTGTCACTGGAAAAGGACAGAAAGAGGCCTACCACATACCTATTCTCCGGCGATGCCTCAGCCACATCATGAAAAATGCAAAGGCCCTTTGCCGGAAGCAGTAAGTGGTTTGTCTATGTGCATTTGTCTTTGACATGATAAGGTGTTCAAATGTATTTAACTTTTTGTATGTTTTTACTTTTTTCCACAGTGCTAACAAACACTGCCACCTGGCTATGCACGTCTTCGGGCTGATGACACAAGCCACCACGCTCCATGAGCTTGATGACATAGTCTGCAGCACTACTGTGGTGTTCTCAAGCTCATGCAGCGGGCAGGAGGTTGAAAAACATTTTCAAAACCTGCAAAAAATTCTGACCAGAGCTGGACCCCCTGAAATAGATGATAATAGAATAGAGGAGGAAAACTTTGTGGTAGGTAATAAATTCTCCAAATGGTGCATAGCATTTTGCTGTGTTGCTCAAAATGTATGATGACAGAACCAACAATATTTCAGACGGGGAGCTGTTGCTTTTTCTAACAAAGGCAGGTGTCACTATTTTGGCTTACTGTTGTCAAGTTCTTTGCTGATAAATAAAAGTTTAAAAACAGGTAATAATCCAAAAACAGCTCGAAGCTTGTACAGTCAGTTTTAGATTTTTGAATGTTGGCATTGGATTTGGCATGGTTATGACGTTTAATTGAATAAACAGTATGTTTACTTGTTTTATGTTACTTGACTCAGTGTGAATTTACATGGTAATAGACAATAATATTAGAATTCCTTTGTTAAAATGTAAGTGAAATACAATAATTTAGATGGTTATAAGTTAAGTGAAGAAAAGAAAACCATTGCCTTTTTGGTACTCCACACCACAACAAACCTAAACTGCTATATTTTTTCCTCCAGAATGATGAGGGACCAACACAATTCCAAAGGCGCTTTGAGCATGTCATACACAATGGAGTTCTGGACCAAACTGGTGAACCCAGTGTGTACTTCTGCCCAACATTTGTGCCCTCACTAGAGAGGTACTTTCTACCCCACGCTGCTCTGTGGTCCAATATCATGCTAGGTGAGTTTGTCCTCTGCATTTTCATTCCCATTTTTTTTTCATATACTTTTCACTGATCTGTCAGGATTCCTGTCATGGATACTTCCTAATGTTATGTATTTCATTTGCTAGGCCACAAAAGAGTCAGTGGGACCTGAAAAGGGTCCGTTTCCAACAATGCACTTTTGATGACTTTGTCCTGGCAAGTCGCTTGACCCATAATGCCCTTTTAAGGGAACACAAGGACTCTCTGCATTCGATTAAGAGGGTAAAATACAAACATTGATTTCCAAGTATATCTAAAAGGGAAATAATGTTTTTGTTAATTATTTATGGCTAACAAATACATATGCTTCATCATAAAATGTATGTAATTAGTCATCTCAAAGATTACATACATAATATGTTACCTAAAATGTAATTCTGAACTATTCATCTGTTCTTTAGCCATTGGTTACAGATAATGATAAACATGGTATGTTAAATGTTTTAGTTTTATCTTTTAACATGTACTATTCTAACTTTGACACCTTAAATTGCAGTGTTCAGTAATCATACCTACTCTCTCCTGTAAAAAGAAATACAGAGTTGACCTTGAACGCTGGAAGCAGAGGAAACAGAAGCGAAGAGGAGTTTATGTGACCCCTCTTTCAAAAGCATTTGTGTTCAAGAGCCACAAAGCAAAGGTAACCAAATACCATTTAGTGATGATCACACCAGCTGTGACACCTGTCAACATGTTGAAGTTCAAGCCATGAATACTCTGAACTCACTACGACATTATTGCAGGTTCTTTAGTAGTCACGTGTATATGTTTGTATACATTTTATATTGCTAAGGTGACCCACATAGACTCACATGATACCAGCCACACGCTGTTGCAGAAAATACAATCTTTGAAGGGCTCCTCAAGTGCCATTGTAATTCAGGATGAAAACTTTAAAAAAAAAACTTGAAGGATGTTTACAGTTTATTTCTTTTTGTTATGAATTTTTTTGTCTCAATCAAGACCATCTGAGACCAAAAACGCTACCCTAGAAGAGGACACTCAGGCCACAATCGCATACGTCATAGTCCATGCGCCAACACAGGTTATATTACACATTATATTTGTCTAATATGAAAACATAGCTCGATGTTCTGTGTTTTGAATACACAGTTTACATTTAGTGTTATAAGTCTTGTGACTTTTTTCTCTTGCACGTCTGTGAATTTTTGGCTTTAATTGGACATGACATGGAGGACTGTTGAAAGTCTGTCATAATGTAGTTGCATTTGTGAACTTTACTTAGTATGTAGTTCATTGCAGTTATCATTACTATGTCTATGTTAGAAACATATTATCTTAAGGGACTGTCTTGTGAATCACAGCTAACACACATTTTTTAACACTAGGAGGGAGGATGATGGAGCACCTGACACAATGACCAACTGCAAGAGACGATCAACACAGCTTTCCAACAGTGTCACAATGTCAGTTTGGAAAGCTGACTTGACTGACTTTAAAGTTGATGCAGTTGTGAATGCTGCCAATTCCAATCTTGTTCACAATGGGGGACTTGCAAGGGCATAGTGTGATGTTGATGGACAAGACATGCAGGCAGAGAGCAATGACTACATTTAAAAAAAGGTACAGTTACAAACCGGAGAAGCTCTTGTCACGACAGCAGGAAAACTGCCATGTCAGAAAATAATTCATGTGGTGGGAACGTGTCTACAGAAGAATGCCACACAAAAAATGATTGGAATGGCAAAACCCCTTTTGACGAAGGCTGTAGTAAGTCTACTTAAAATCGCAGAACAGCACAAGTTAGGTTCTGTTGCCATTCCAGCAGTAAGTTCTGGAATTTTGGAAAAGTGTTTACCGTTTACACTTCACCTAGTCAACAAAGACAATAAAACTGTCAAGGAAATGGAAAGAGCATGCAAGAAAGTATTTTCTTGCCATGAGGAGAAGAAAAAATTTGAAAAAAATGAACCCAGGAGCACAACTCAAACCACGAATGACAGTGAACAATTACACATTTTAATGAACAGCAAGGTGAGAATAGTGCGAGAGGTGGTGCGAGGTCCCAGGGTCCCGACATGTCTTGTAGAATCACCAGGAGTGACGAGGGTGAAGGTGTCGTTGCGTGGCGAGGCGTGGTGAGGTCTGTCTTCCCGAGCGTACTCGCTAGGCAGGGAAACGCAGGAGATGAGACAGTGTGCAGGCTGAATCCACAGGCAGGCAGAACAGCAGCAAACACAAGGTATGACGATGGCACGGCAATCTGGAGCAAAGCAGGAGAGGCACAGAGAGACTAGCTACACAAGCTAATCACAGAATGTAGCAACAACAAACTTATACTAGACGAAACGATCTGGCAGCCAGCAGTAGGGATCCCAGAGCTTTTAAAGGGAGTTGATTGAAGATAGGATCCACCTGGCTGCTGCCTGTGGAGAGCAAACCACGCCCACATGCAGGCACACAGAACAGACAGGGGAAGGGACAGAGGAGGAAAACAGACAGGAGCCATGTCTCAATTCAGGGTCTGCACACCTCAAGGACCCACCCTTTGTGGTCTCACCAAGTGAGTGTACTTAGGTGCGCCCTGCAGGCAGCGTCAGCCTGTTGTGAAATGGGACGGTCGGTACCCTTTGCAGCATTTCCTGGTTGCGTCACCAGGTGTTCCCGCTTCTACTCGTACGTCACTATTTCTGCAGACCAGGTCCTCGAAAGTGACAAGAAGAGTAAAGTTTGACTGTCAGATCTGTTTGAGCTTCAGGAATTCCTGATTTCCTTTTTAATCCTCCTGCTTGTGGAGGAAGAGGAGAAGCGGCTCTGGTTTATCTCCGGCTGAGAGGACTGTGGAGAGGTAAACCTGTCATTGATCCCACAGTAATGTTATCAATATAGTTTGGGGTAATTAACATACAGATACATTACGTTAATGCTGACATATAAACTGCTGATCGCAACTTAGGGTTTTATTTAAATTTTAAATGCGTTATTCCTATTTAAAGTGTTTGGTAGATAGTTTTGTTTGTTGTAATGATTTATTATTATTATTATTATAAATGAAATTGCCTCTTTCTTAAAACATTCTTAATGACATGGCAGCCGTCGATCAAGTCAGAACTGCAGATCCAGTTGACGGACGATGTGGTGGACAGAGGAGACTGGACCCCCAAACACCCTGAGTACCGACCCAGATGATGTCCCACTGACACCATCCAGCCCAGCAGCACTGCAGGAACTCCTGCTCAGCCTGTCACTGTACATCACCTGTTACTGTTTTAATATTGTCTTCAATAATAATTCTTTTTGTTAATAGTGAATAATAATCTGTAAATAGTTATTTATGCTGTAAATTTGGAAATAGTTGTAAATGTTAAGACCTTCATAATAAAAGAAAACATTAAATCCCTTGTTGTCCCTGAAAAGTAGCACTTGATGCTGTTTGCTGTTATAAATTGTACTTAAGCTGTAAATACTGAATGGAATAGACAACGTGTAACAATAGAACAATATTTTATTTCATGAATTATATAAAATGAACAATTATGAACAAATAATATAAAAAGAACCCATACATTAACTCATTAACTAAATAACAACAGCTTTAATGTAAGGATTGTCCTCTGGAGCAGAGAAGAGCCTCTCCATCCACTCTGCAGCCTCATGTCCTTCATCCTCCTCCTTCTCTTCCTCCTCTCTGTTTGCTCCCTAAAACACAATGAAATGTAAAAGACGTTTTGTGTTACGTCAACAGACAAAAGAGATCTAATACAGCAAAAAATATATCATCATCGAGGATAATAATATCCTAATTATTGAGGATAATCCTAAACCTAGCTCTTTATTCAATTCTAACTTTTAACTAGACTTTACAGTGTTACGGTCTGAAATAAAGCAGGGATCACAGCCTGATCTGAATCTGTTCATCTTAGTCCATTTATGTACATGAAGTAAAGATAATCTCTAACATCTCCACAGTCACAATAAGATATAAAATACAAGTCAACCTCTGAACGTCTTACATTTGAAAGTGAAGGCTTTTAAGGCTTTACTTCCAAAGGGATCAAGCTGAGCATTACCAACGTATTTTAACTGAAATTATATTTAATTATATAATTATATTTAAAAATAGCATCCAGAAGACAAGGCCAAATCTCAGAAACCTTCAACATTGGAAAAGACCGAGCTTCATGAGGAGGAAGCACAGGTAAGAACCATTCAAATTATATAGAATACTCTATCATAGGTATGGACACTAAGATTTACCATTTAAACCAATACATTAATAAACTATGTATATACTGCATTTTCTAGTTAGTTAATTACCAACTTTCATCAACACATAATTGCATTCTATGTACAGTGAAAAACACATGAGGAAAAAACACTTCCATGTTAACATGGAATAGATTTTTGAATCAAAATGGAAAAGACAGGGAAGTGAAAGATATTAGATTTCTTATGAAAAAAGATGTTTAGGAAGGTAGGTAGGTAACAGGAAAACCACTGGCCTGAAGTGTGCAAATGAAACACTTTGGTGATGTTATATTTGCACAAACTGATAAAAAAAAAAAACACTTGATATTATGTTACTGAACTGCCTATGTTTAAGTTGTCATCACCCATGAATTATATTTTTGTGTCACAGTTTGAACAGTTAGTGTTTTTTCAAGCTCAGCTTACTGCATTTTGGAAAGGTAGGGCTACAGAGGTAGTTGTTTCTGTGGTGCCCTCTCAGATAATAGGAAGCAGCTTCCTCATACGCCACAGCGAACTCCAAACCCTAAAACCTCACCAGTGGCTTACAGGCGAGGTATGTATTTATAATGAGAAAAGAAACAACTTGTAATCTAAAGACAATATGAGAAATACCAAGTAATTAAAAGAATGTGATAGTTACATTACTTTTAGTAATTACATTTGCCAACCCATAAAGGCAACATTTGGGGGAAAAACATTTTAAAACATTTTAAATGTCAAGGCAAGAAAGATGTTTATGTGACTGTATGTCCATGTACAAAAATGTCTCCACTTTATTAGAAATATTTATTTTATTTTTACACAAGAATGTTTTGATAAAACTGTTCTTTCAAATTACATTTTCATATTTGAACTTTTTTTTTTACCGGTCAACTTTGACAGCTATAAAGCCATTGTGTCTTTTGTCAATATCGGAAATGTACTTCTATTTTTATTTTAGTGTGTATTTTAATATCTTATTTTTCTAATGTCTACTTTAATATAGTATTTTATTGGATTTTAATGTCTATTTTAGTATTTTATGTTAATTATTTCATTGTCTATTTTAGTATATTATTTATTTTTTCATATTTATCTCTTGTTTCCAATCATGCACTTTTCTATTTCTATTTTGCACGGAGCATTGGAACAAAAACAATTTCCCCCCGGGGATTAATAAAGTATTATGAATCTGAATCTGAATCTCAATCAGTGTTTTTACAGTAAGTCAAAAATGGTGAAATGTGCAATTTCTAGGGATAAATATGGGACTTTTATAATTTGAATTCTCCACATTGGGGCAGTAGAAATGTTTGATATCAGCTGTAGTTGTAGTCTTGCATGTGTACAAGTCAGATATACCACCAATGGCCAGGAATTATTGAGCAAAGTGTTTTTACATTAGCTAAAAGATATGGAAATATGGAATCTGCAGGTATAAATATGGGACTTTTATACTTGAATTTCTCCATATTGGTGTAGTAAAAATGCTTGATATCAACTGTAGTTGTATTCTTGGATGTGTAGAAATCAAATATGTCGACCATAGGCAGGAATTATTGAGCAAAGTGTTTTTACATTAAGTCGAATACGGTGAAATATGCCATCCCCAGGGATGAATATGTGACTTTTACACTTTAATTTCTCCACATTGGTGCAGTAGAAATACTTGATATCAACAGTAGTTTTAGTGCTCTATATGTACACTGTAAACCCGAATAAGTTCAGAATACTCAAAACTTTTGTGGAAACCGATTACCTCAAAGTTTTTGAGTAAGTAAATTAGAATATTTAAGTAAGTTTGTACTTACATATTTTTACATCATTTACACTCAAATATTACTTATTATAAAAAAAAAAATTGTGAGTGTACTGTACTTAAAACATTTGTTTTAATTTGTATATACGTTTTAATTTTTTTGTAATGACTTATGATGATATTGTACTTAATTGATCAACATCTTTAAACTCAAAAAATATACTGGTTAGTAACCAAAAAGAATTTTACAAAGCTCATAAACTACTATTTTTTTTTTAAGTTCAGAAACTCAAACTTCTTCACACAAAAATGTAGAATATTTCAATGTTTTTATTCAGATTTTATTCTTTTTCTCCAAACCACTTTGGTCACAGCAACAGAGCTGTAAGTATACAAACACCACATACACACATCTGTATGTTAACCATGGACATCCAACTTGTAAAACCAGGCCAGTAAAACCAGGCCAACAAATGCACAATCTGAAAATGTAAACACACCCCATTTGGTTGAAGGATACCTTGCATATCATGAACCGTCAACATATACATCCACACATACATTATATAAAAACAGATTTGTATGGTTATGTATAAATCACTGCAAATGTTTAAATGTTTGTATAAAAGCATTGGGAACTTGTGCTCAGTGTAAAGTAATGGCCTATCAAAACAGCATCTTCAAGTTTTTTTTACATCTATGGCCATTCAAGGAAATAAATAATTTGAAATGAATAAAAAATAAATTAAATAAATAACCAAAAAGTAAATATCAGGATATCAGATATCAAGTCATTGCACATGAATAAAAAATAAATCAAATAAATAACCAAAAAGGAAATTTATAGATTTAAAATCTATGCCTTTTGAAAAGAGAGGCCAACAAAAACTCTGTTTCTCCAGGTAAACGAATCAGACACACCCTTTTGGTGCATTATTTTTGTCCTGCACTCACCCTGGTGCATTTTTGGAAGTTAGTGTATATCTGCATAAGCAGAAAAAAAACTGTTTAATATCCCTCTTGTTGTCCTCCTGGGTCAAGAAAGGAAGGAAAGAAAGATGGAGGAAGGGAACAGATTAGATCATGGCAGGAAGAAGAATGTAGGGAAAGAAGGGAGAAAGGAAGGAAAGAAGTCAGGGCAAAGTAAACAGATTGGGTCAAGGAAGGAAGAAGAAGAAAAGATGTAGGGAAAGAAGGGAGGGAGCAAAGAAAAAAGAAAGAAAGCAAAGGGAACAGATTGGGTCTAGGAAGGAAGAAGGAAAGGAAATGATGGTGGAAGAGGGGAGAAAGGAGGGAAAGAAGGACCATTCGAAACAGGAGGACAACAGGCACATCTTAAATCAATGTAACAACAAACATGCTACATCATACAGGTAACGTCTACACTGTAAGCAGGTAATTTTTCAAAGAGAGCAGAGCAGGTTTCAGGGGTGCACCGTCATCCAACCCCATTAGAACCTTTTGTATGAAGTGAAGGTGCCAACGAGCTTCTTTGGGTAGTCGAGATGTAACACATACACCAGCCCAAACAGTAACACATATGCATCGGCAAACGTGGCAATGTCCCTCATGATGAATTCATCTTCCACCACAATGGCTGTGGATACGGGACTGAAGTGAACGGGAGATGCACTTCTTTCTCTGATCATCGTGACAATACCAATGGGTGTGTCCCCGATGTCTGGCTCCTCTGATTCCTCAATCTGGAAAATGCAAAAGTACACTGGTAACGATTTCTGAATACTTATACAGCTGCCCATTCAAAAATTAAGTATACAACTAAGTATTACACAATAACAACAAAGATAAGTTAACCCCCTCCACTACTCCTCTCCCCCCCCAATTAAGGTTAAGTGGCTCAACTAGAAAATTTCCCCTCAGATATTTTGAGAAATCCCTTGGACCTCTGCTGGGGGTGCCATCTTAACCTGTGTGTGAGTGTGAGTGAGTGTGAGTGAGTGAGCAGAAAGAGAGGAGTGAGTATGTGATGGTGAGAAAAAGAAGCCTTAGGGCCCTACTTACAACACCAAGGCACTTCAAAAGAGCTCCAATGGTAAAAGGTGATTAGTGATGAGATCTTTTATATAAATATATTAAGACTTACGTTCCAAGTCTTGAAAAACTGTGTGTCCTCTTCCCGCAGGTATACTGAGAGAGCACGAAGGGCCACAGTGCGTTTCATGTTGATATCCTGCACATCCTGGGTGGATAAACAAAGACACATGAGAAAAAAAACAGGGGCCCTTTGCTGCCGACAAAGTATGACTTACTGTACTAAATATGTACATGTTACAGGATAACTAATTGATTTAAAGTTAAAAGTGAAGGACTGCCCCTTGTATAGTAGTAGTATATAGTAATGAAGTGGTAGTAAATGCTGACTATCCTGGGAGCCAGCTGTTCCATGTGGATAAAATTTAGACAAAGTCCATTTTAGCTTTTTTTCAACTCACCTCAGTTTCATAATACTGTAGGATGTCTCGCAGTGCTCCTGCCACCCTTCCAGTACGAGCTGCCTTCTGTCTGTAAAGTTCTATGAGCTGTGGAATGTGCCGATCTAGTTCAGAATAAAACTGGTTCCGTAAATTTACATTGGTGATCCTGTGGAACTCAGCACAGACCTACAAAATAACATGGACACACAAAGTATGTGAAAGACAGTAAAATACCAAAGGGAAACACATCATAGTCACATTTGATGGGTGCACTATCTTTTTAAAATGAATAGCCAGTACAATAAAAATAGTTGAAGATGAGCAGAAAACACTTTGAGTCTGTGTATTATTGTTTTTGTTATTATTATTTTTACCTGTGATTGGACCTGAAGGGCAGGCCATCTCTCCAGAAAGTCCTTCACCAATGGCTCTCAGTGCTCTTCTCTGGTCTCAGGTGTTTGATCCTGTGGGATGACATAAAAAATAGCACTCTGAAACCACTCAAACAATGCAGTCCAAATTTCTAATTAGAATATTTTAGCTAGAAATAAATAAAGTAATTTATACATTTTAAAACACAGATTGTGAACCCTTTCCAGTCAGTTCATGCAACACGTCCTCACCAAAGACCGGTGGTAACGTAATGTTAACTGTGACCGCGTGTTACGCTTAATTTGTAAACAAGTGCAAAAATTGCTCACTGAGCAGCACCGGACTTGTCTGTATCATGCCCCGGCCACGTTACTACGACTACTACCACTACTGCCGTTACTTATACTAACACCGGACTCGTCCCCACCCCCCCACACAAACAAACACACACACACACACCGTCTTCTTACTTCGAGGGGGAGGCGGCTTGACCGGACCATACCGGCTTATTTTCAACCAAATGTTAACTTTACCAGCAGAAACACAATTATAAAGAATAAAAATAGCGTCGACTGAAAATATTTATCGTCATTATTGCACTCAGTTCGCAACACGTCCTCGCCAAAGAGCGGTAACTGTGACCGCGTGTTACGCTGAATGTGTAAAATAAAGCGCAGACAAACAAAAAACAACAAAAACTATTTCGTTGTGGCATTTATGCAATTAAACAACATGCAAGTGAGTTTTGGAAGACTTTACCCTTATACTTACAAGTTTTCTTAACTTCAGCAGCCGATGCACTCCCCTCGCTTCACGACCGCCATGTTGGTTTGATTTTTGCCTCGTTCGGTGCCGCCAACGTAATGGCGCAATGACGTCATTACGTTGCACGCCTCCGTGCATTCAAAGGTTTTGAGTAAGGTCGTGATGATCGCTCAGACAATTTAAGTAGCACGAAATTATAACTGCATTCCTCGTTCGGAACACTTAGTAACTTAAAGTTGGGTTGACCTGATAGCGGATTTTGTGTGTTGTTTCACAATACTTTTGAGTTAGTAGTAGTGTTCGGGTTTACAGTGTAGAAGTCGAATATACTGCAAATATGTGACATTTATACTTGCCGGAGGGATATTTCTCCCCTGTCCGCATCTGAATCTTTCACACAGAGAAGGGTGCGGAGAATTGGCGCAGGATCCCTGCATGCAAACGGCAGTGTGAAAGAGGCTAGTGCCGCATTATTGGTGAACCGCCCCAGTATGAACGGATAAGCCGGAGTCGCGGAGTGGCGTCCAGGGGAGAAAATCCCATTTCATAGTTGGGGGGAAAAATAAACAGTAAATTTTAGAGAATAATTCCAGGGGGGTACAAGGAATAAAAGTTGTAGCCTGTCTTTTATACAGCATCTTTTACCGCAATTGACGCTTTAGTCTCTCTATCTCTCCAACAGGCAGGAAGAAGACCTTTCTTAGCACTGGCTGAGTCCACCTGCACATGTCTAGATTTAAAACAAAATGGTTGAAATCAAATTAACACATGTACACATGCAATGAATAAACTAATTATAAGGCAAACATCTCAGTTTATCAGATTTCTCATAATCAGATAACTGCCTTTTTCCAGATGAAAGATAACAGATTATGCTATTTTCTCTCTCTCTCTCTCTCTCTCTCTCTCGCAGTGTTGCACTCTTGCAATGTCAGCATGTTCAAATCAAATGTTTTAAAAAATGTTATCAAAAGTAATGACAATTACAATAATTGCATTATACCGTATTAGTCCTTACCTGTAAAAAAGTTCTTGTTTATTCACCCAGCAATACAAAACAATGGTATTAGGTGGAAGGTGGCAATAATACACTTTACCTTTGTTCACTGTTCTAACTCCCAGTGCTCAAATAACTGACCTGAGACTCTATGGCTCTGTCTGACTGGCTCTGGCTCTCTGTGCTCTGCTGTATTTTCTGACTTGGCTTTGCCTAATGAATCCATTATGAAACATTTTCATAAGTACTTCATTCCTTTCTTATTAATATCTTATATCAAATTGTCATGTTGTAACTGAGGTCTTCACACTTACTTGGCATTTTGGTGCACTGAAAAATGAGCGGATGTCTTTATTTTTTCTTTTCTCTGCCATTTTACCTGACCTGGCTGGCTGGCTGGCTGGCTGGCTGGCTGGCTGGCAGTTTTAGTAGTAGTAGATACTATCTACTAGTAAACTGAACATATTTCAAGGCAATTAACTCTGGATAACTGGAAAAAACCTTCCTGGAAATAAATCTAAAATGTCAGTAAAAAAAATGTCAATATCTGTGTGAGAATGACCACAATTACAGCTCGATGAAACCGCAAAAAAAAAGGATCCACAGGCAAGGTTTGAGGTGGGTCACCAAGGAGGTTCTTTTATTCATCCCTCTCGGCAAACAGCATAGGCACATCAGTATCACCAAAAAAGAACCCCAGGTTGCCAAAATGGCGCCTATTTATAGGGTGTCAACCAATTACCCTGGAAGAATCCATTCCCCGGGATCCACTGCCTAAAACAGTTACTTTTCTATTTTCATCAGTTGTGAGGGATAATACCAGCTGTGGAGTAGCTTTAGTTTTGAAATAGCTAAATCATGTTTGCTGCATGCACACAGAAAATGATAACTCACATACTGACTGTGTCTCTCCACCTAGCTCGCCGCCATAACCGGAAGTCCCGCCGGACTACAAAATAGTGGGCCTGACTTAAGAACTCTCGTTGAAGAGACTACAGGAAATGCCGAACGTGATTTGGCTAGGTCACGCGAGAAGACGAATCCTGAGGTGATGGTTCAAATTCAACTGAATCATATACCTGGAATTCAAAACGGGCGGCAGTGACTATATCGACCAACACTACACTACACTACATGTTCACGCAAAGTTTGAACAAAGCCGGCGGTTACGTCGTCTTTGGTCTCGTGTGCAGCTTGGTCACCTGAGGGGTGAATTTAGAGGGATAATACCCACAGTTCCAAAAAGGTAGCTGTGCTACCACAAGGAGTCAATGTCTGAAGTCAATGAAGGGGATATCGCTAGACACTTATGCCTTATGTTATAGCGGTGTTATCAACTACAAACCCAAATTCCAGTGAAATTGGGCAATGTGTAAAATGTAAATAAAAACCGAATGTAATGATTAGAAAATCCTTTTCAACTTATATTCAATTGAATACACTACAAAGAGAAGATATTTACTGTTCGAACTGATAAACTTTATTGTTTTTTGCAAATACTCACTCATTTTGAATTTGATGCCTGCAACATGTTCCAGAAGAGCTGGGACAGCGGCATGCTTACCACTGTGTTACATCACTTTTCCTTTTACAACACTCACTAAGTGCTTGGGAACTGAGGACACTAATTTTTTAAGCTAAAGTGGAATTCTTTCCCATTCTTACTTGATATTTGACTTCAGTTGCTCAACAGTCCGGGGCCTCTGCTGTAGTATTTTGCGCTTCATAATGTGCAACACATTTTCATTGGGAGACAGGTCTGGACTGCAGACAAGGCCAGTCTAGTACCAACACTCTTTTTCTACGAAGCCACGCTGTGCAGAATGTGGCTTGGCATTGTCTTGCTGAAATAGGCAGGGACGTCCCTGAAAAAGACGTCACTAGGATGGCAGCATATGTTGCTCCAAAACCTGTATGTACCTCTCAGCATTTATGGTGCCTTCACAGATGTGCAAGTTACCAATGCCATGGGCACTATCTCACACCCATACCATCACAGATGGTGGCTTTTGAACTTTGTGCTGATAACAATCAGGATGGTCCTTTTCCTCTTCGACCCGGAGGACACGACCATGATTTCCAAAAACAATTTGAAATGTGGACTCGTCAGACTACAGCACTCTTTTCCACTTTGCCTCAGTCCATCTCAGATGAGCTCAGGCCCAGAGAAGCTGGCGACATTTCTGGATGTTGTTGATATACGGCTTTCACTTGAAGATGTAGCGACAAACTGTGTTAACTGACAGTGGTTTTTTCGAAGTGTTCCTTAGCCCATGTGGTAATATCCTTGACAGAATGATGTCGGTTTTTAATGCAGTGCCGCCTGAGGGATCGAAGGTCACGGGCATTCAATGTTGGTTTTTGGCCTTGCTGCTTGTGTGCAGAGATTTCTCCAGATTCTCTGAATCTTTTGATGATATTATGGCCTGTAGATGATGAAATCCCTAAATTTCTTGCAATTGTACATTGAGAAATGTTGTTCTTAAGCTGTAAGACTATTTGCTCGTGCAGTTGTTAACACAGTGGTGAACCTCGCCCCATCCTTGCTTGTGAACAACTGCGCTTTTCGGGGATGCTCCTTTTATACCCAATCATGGCACTCAACTGTATCCAATTAACCTGTTTACCTGTGGAATGTTCCAAACAGGTGTTTTTTAAGCATTCCTCAACTTTCCCAGTCTTTTGTTGCCGCTGTCCCAGCTCTTTTGTTCCAAAAGAACAAAAAAACATGTTCCGTGTTGCAGGCATCGAATTTAAAATGAGTGAATATTTGCAAAAAAAAACAAAGAAGTTTATCAGTTTGAACATTAAATATCTTTTCTTTGTAGTGTATTCAATTGAATTTTTTTAATACTTTATCCACAGTTTTTGACTTTACCAAACTGTACAACACATGTAACAACAGAGAAACAGTCAAACATAAAAGAAAATAGGAGGGGGCTGACAGACAGTAGTAAATTTACATAAATAGAATTACAAAAAAATAAAATAGAGCAGTAGTTGAAGTAAAGTAAGTACCATGTGAAAAATTGTGTCATGCATCACACCTGACACTGGGCTAGGAAGGGTCCCCAGATTCTCTCGAATCTGCTCTGTTCATTGGGTTTGTGCAGGCACAGTCTTTCCATTTGAATAACTGATAACATCTCGCTGAGCCAATGAGAAAAGGTGGGTGGAGTGGTGGACTTCAAAGTTAGAAGAATACGTTTCTTAGCCACCACCATCCCTAGATGCAGAGCGACCTGCATATTGTGCAGGAAATCAGAAGTCTCAGCAGAACATCCAAAGATGGCCAGGTCATGATTAGGCTAAATAACACTGGAGTAGGCTTTTGACAACTGCTCAGATATAGCTGACCAAAATTGTGTAGTTTAGGACAGAACCAGAAAAGATGTGCTAGTGAACCCTCAGCAATATGACACTTATCACATACTGGGGACACAGATGGGAAAATACGATCTAACTTTGTTTTTGAATAATGCTATCTGTGCAGCACCTTGTACTGAATTAACCTATAATGTGAGTTAATAGAGCAGCAATGGACCCGAGACAGTGCCTCCTCCAAAAGTTCTGTCGATATTTCAGAATTCAAGTCTTTAGCCCATGATTCTCTAATAAAATCAGAGGAAACTGAATTAGTAAAAGAACCCACAAATTTTGATATTAACGGCTTGGAGTCTGGAGGGAGCGGTAGGGCCTCGAGGAAAGGTTGGGTAGTGGAGTTAGACTCAAAAAGTGGCCAATGCTCCTGACATAGTGTCTGACCTGGAGGTAGCGTAAAAAGTGAGAATTTGGAAGATTGAATTTATTGCTTAGCTGTGCGAATGATGCTAATTGGCCATTAATGTACAGATCCAAAAATGTTCTAATACCCCTCTCTCTCCAGACCACAAACACCCCATCCAATCGGGCAGGCAAGAATGAATGATTTTGACATATAGGTGCATGTATGGAGACACTGGGAACCCGGCAAGCCACTTTTATCTGATTTAGGATTCGCAAGGAGTTCTTCACGGTGAAATTTCGCTGAATTAATTTGGCTACTGGTGCAGAGTCAGAAAACAGAAGAGCTGGGAGTGAGGACATTTCAACTGCAGCAGCTTCCAGCTGCAGCCACAAAGGATTCTCTTCAGCTTTATCAGTTCTACTTCCAGTAGGTAAGAGCCCTGGAGTTGGCTGCCCAGTAGTAGTGTTTAAAAACAGGCAGCCCCAGACCATCCTTTTTGGAAGGTTTTTGAAGGTGAGCCTTGGATGTCCTGTGTGATTTGTAACCCCACACAAAGGGAAACACAATAGAGTCAAGCTTCTTAAAAAAAGATGCATTTAAGTATATGGGTAAGTTCTGGAAAAAGTATAGCAGCCTGGGTAGGCTCACAATTTTGATCGCATTTACCCGATCGATCATAGATAGGGGCAGTATTCTCCAAGACTCAATACTTGCTTTGAGTTTTTCTATAGATTCTGTAAAGTTAAATTTGAAGAGATGCCTGGGGCTTTTCATAAGTTTAAGCCCTAAATAGGTGAAACATTCCTTCATCACTCTAAAAGGCAATTTTGTCAAGAAGTCATCAGTGAGTTAAGGGCATGAACTCACTCTTTCTCCAGTTTATGGTATAGCCAGAGATGCTTCCAAAAGAGTTTATATATTCTAGTAGGACGGGAATGGAGACCACCAGGTCAGCTAAACAGACAAGGAGGTTGTCCGCATACAGAGTCACACGGGTCTCGGTGCTGCCTGACCTAATACCTTTAATGTATGGATGTCCTCTAATACCAATAGCCAGGGGCTCCAGCGCTAAATTGAACAGCAGGGGGGACAATGGATCCCCCTGGCGGACGCCACGCTGTAGAGTGAATGGACCGGATCTGTCCCCGTTCGTTAGAATGAAACATTTTGGGTTAGTGTATAATATTTTGACCCACTTCATGAAAGTGTCGCCGAATCCAAATTTCTTAAGTGTCGCAAATAGATAAAGCCATTCCATCATATCAAATGCCTTATGAGCGTCCAAGGACAATATAGCCGCTCTGTTATCTTTGCCATAATCTGCATACATGATATTAAGGATTTTGCGGAGGTTACAGAAGGAGTACCTGCCTGGAATAAATCCTGTTTGGTCCGGGTGAATGATACTTGCTAAATTTTTACCAAGCCGGTTTGCTAGAACTTTTGGAATTATTTTCAGATCATGATTTAGTAGGGCAATAGGCCTGTAGCTACCTGGGTCTGTTTCATCCTTGTCCTTTTTTAATAAAACACAAATATTTGCTTCACTGAGAGAGGATGGAAGCTGTTTGTTCTTAAATGTGTCTTGGATCATTCTCAACAGAGAGGATGCAAGGACCCCTTGAAAAGCTTTGAAAAATTCTGGCCCAAACCCATCCGGACCCGCAGCCTTGCCGGTAGGGAATGCTCTGATAGCATCCTGTAACTCAGAAAGTGAGAAATCCGAGTCCAGACTCTCCCTGAAAGCCGCATCCAATTTTGGAAAGTGAAGCGAGTCAAAAAACGGATCAAAATCTTCCGGCGTGGCTGTTGATTTGGAAGTGTAAATTTCTGAGTAAAATTGCCTCGTTTAACTGGGTGACCTAAACCACATACATTCCAAGAGACCAAGGACATGAAATCCTGAGCATTATTCACATATGGTACCTTTTGCATTAAAATTAGATACAAACTTAACATTCAGTCTGGCAGCCAGTCCCAAACAAAAAACAATAACATGAACAGTTAACGAATACACCAACAAACCCCCCACCCAAAGCTTCCCCAAACGAAGCATAGTTACCCTCATCCACATCTGGGATCGCCGGTCAAAAGAGGAAAGAGAACACCTCCATCTAACTGCCCCTCATTAGCACACACAAAAAAACAGCAACTTTATCATTGAAAACAGAAACCGCAAGAGTAAAAGTCTGCTCAGAACACGTTTAGACTCTCTTCGTCTATGATTAGAAAAGTGAGCTTTCAGAGTTTTTGATTTACAAAAGTCTTAGCCTCATCCGGATGGTTGAATGCTTTTACTTGCCCTTGGTAGTGGATGTGGAGTCTGGCCGGGAAGCGCAGCGAGTGCCGTATCTCCCTCTCTCTCAGCAGCTGCATCACCTCACGGAAGCTCCGCCCTTACTCCATCAGCTCTGCACTGTAGTCGGGGAAGATTAAGATTCAGTTTCCTTCGTATTTCATTGAACTCTGCCTCCCGAGCCGCAGAATCTTCTCCTTCGCCTGTGTTAAATGCACTTGTGTGATTATCATGCTGGGTCTGGATGCTTCTGCTGGTTTGGGCTGTTGTATACGGTGCGCTTTGTCAATAACAACTGATTTGGTGAAGTTGTCGTCCCCCAGCAACTTAGGGATCAGGTCAGACACAAACTCAATCGGACTCCCTTTCTCCTCACCTTCCGGGATGCCAACAATTCGTATATTGTTGCGCCTGGATCTTCCTTCAAGATCCGAGAGCCTGGCCTGCAGCTTTTTTTTCTCTTGCCGCAGTTCAGCGGCAAGACCATCCACCGCGTGGATGACCTGCTCGTGGTCTGCAGCCTGACTTTCGGTGGTGGTCAGTCTCTTAGTGAGCTCCCGCTGGGTGGACAAAATGTTCTGAAAGCTCTGATCGAACTTATCAAACCACTCGTTGAAGGACTGCAAAAGCATATTTGACAATTATGCCGAGCGAATGGAAGCTCGTCTTCGTCGTCAGCTAGTAAGTTGTCCGGTGATTTCTTGCTAGCTTGATCGCGGCTAGCATTAGCCGCAGTATCGACCAGCAGACGGCCAGCTACCTTTCCACCTCTTGTAGTTTAAAGAGACATATTTACTTTCCACTTAATGGTGGTGTTAAAAAGAAATAAAGGACGACTAAAAAAGCGAGTCAAGTGTTCAAAAAAGTGGTTTTGAATTGTAAGATTTTGTGTGCTGTGAGGAGCTCCAGAAAATACGTCTACACTGCTCTCATCTCACTAGCGCCCCCCGTATTCAATTGAATTTAAGATGAAAAGGATTTTTACACTACAACCATGTGGTACCCAGCGGTCATACAGTGACCGGCAAACAAATCAAGGTTTGTTTATCGCCCGCTGATCGAGCCGGGACAGGATGTACTGTGGTCACACACGGCGGCAAGACTAAACAAGCTATCCGCTGAGTGGATTAGCCTGAATGAGCTCCTAGCAAGTGTAATAACACAGTTAGCACACAGTACAGTAAACCATAAATAGGACTCAGTGGTCCTTTCACAACAAAAGTAAGCACAACAAAGAAAAACATGCTATATACTATCTGATTCTGCCTAAACAAAAGCCTTTTACTTGAGTCGCTCGTTGCGACTAGCGTGTGTGTCCCGTCTGACTTAAATCTCCAACTTGTTTTGGGGCGAGCGCAGGTCAGTTTTAACACCCTAAAAGCTGATGGCAGGCTTTATCACAGCGTTATGTCGACTTGATGGAAGGACCGGACCTCGGGGGTTTCGTCTCCTTCTGAAGATGATCTCTTCCTTCTGCAGGCGAAAGTCTGAAGTCTTTGGTCATGAGTCCAAGTCAAGTCTCACGTCTTTGTGGGGTTAGACTTAGTCAAGTCTGAAGTCTTTAGTCATGAGTCCAAGTCAAGTCCCAAGTTTCTTAAAAAATAAAAGTCTTATGTCTCTTCTGTTTATAATGAGCCTTCTGTCATCATTTGATCTGGGACTCTTTGTCTGCTGCTAGCTCACTCATACGTCTGGTTACGGTTCTTCGACTTACTGTATCTCTCCTCTACCACTGACATGAAATTCTAGAAGCTAGGCTTGTCAATCAAATGAAATGGCAGATTGCATGAAATTATGAGATCCTCTATTATGGATTCAGTAGCCATTTTTAGACAGGGCAGCAAGCCGTGCCTTAGTATCCTTGATTCGGGTACCGCAGACTTTACAGTCAGCGCTCCTTTTGTTGGTGCCGTCCTGTTTGAAGTTTTTATAACCAAAATGGTACAGTAGCAGCTGCAGGTGTGCCACCGGTCTCCATAGTCGTCATCAAAGGTACTAGTGTATGAGGCCGTGAGGTGCGCACCCGATGTGTAAAATGGTTACCATGGTTTCCATGAAAAAAAGGAAGGAATTACATTAAGCTCGTCTGATGTTTCAGAGTTTCCTCAATATTAATACGCCAAAAAAAAAACCATGATGATTGTTCAGGAGTCCAAAAACACGAGTCCGACTTGAGTCTGAAGTCTTTTGAGCACGAGTCCAAGTCAAGTCTGAAGTCTCTGTGTGTGCGACTTAAGTGCGACTGGAGTCCAAGTTGCAAGTTCAAGTCCCCATCTCTGGCTCAGGGTCTTCACTGCAGAAGCAAACTTTCATTAACAAGAAAAAAGAGAACAAAAATTAGGTGTATATTACTTAAAATTAGCAAAATGATCTGCCAAGAGAACAAGAAAATTTGGCTTGTCAAGACTTTCCAAAACAAGTAAAAATATCTAACCTCAATGAATGCACAAATACCTCAAAATAAGTGTATTCTCACTAATAACAAGCCATCATCTTGCAATAATGCCATGCACTAGGCATTATATTTCTTTTTTTTTTGTAATCAGTAATTCTTATTGTTTTTAAGCAAGAGACAAGACAAAACACCAGATAGATATCATCACAAGGCTACAAGAAAACCGACAAGACACAAACAATAGAAAATAATACAATATTGCACAATGAAACAAGAAAGCAAATCTAACTGCAGACACAGACTAGATAAAAGAGAATTAACAATTCAAAATATCAGCAGTTAATTGAAAATTAAAATAAAATAAAAATAAATAATTAAATAAAATGACAAGAAATATACATTCATATGCATTCACACATATGTAACTATACTTTGGCAGATGTGCAGGTAGTTAAACGGCATATATCACATTGTTATTTTAGGGACCTTTGATAAAGGAGATGTAATTCCCTCACTTAGCTGTGTATTTATCTACCTGATTAGTCAACCTAAAGGTAAGGTGCTCATGCACGGCCACAATACCAAGCTGAGAAAACCACATCCTGACGGGGGGCAGGGAGGTCGCTTTCCATTCTGTTACAATAAGTTTTCTCCCCAACACAAGGGATGTCTTGACAAGAGAATGGGCAAGAGTGTGTGCAGGGTTCAGACTCTGCAGTCCTCACCATACAGAAGGTCAACCGGGCCAGGTTAGGCAGGGTTGAGCTTTCAGGGTGAGAATAGTGCAATAGAGTGGAATAGAGAATGGGCAAGAGTGTGTGCAGGGTTCAGACTCTGCAGTCCTCACCATATAGAAAGTCAACCGGGATGGGTTAGGCAGGGCAGAGCTTCTAGGGTGAGGATAGTACAATAGAGTGGAATGGAGAATAGGCAGGAGTGTGATTATATGATTAGGGTGATACAGAGTAAGCCACGTGGAATAAGTGTGTTTCGAGATTCAAAAGTGGAGACAGTGTCAGAAGCGTGAATGTCTAGTCTAGTGGGAGAGAGTGCCAGAGGCTGGGGTCAGATCGGCTTAAAGCTCTTGACTCCATGGTGGTTAGGTTGGCAGATGGGGTAAAGAGCTGGATGGTAGAAGAGGATCGGAGAGTGCGGGAGGGTGTGTGGGTATGGATCAGTTCAGCGAGATATGATGGTGCCAGGTTATGAAGGATCTTGAAAGTGAGGAGTAGAATCTTGAAATCAATGCAGGAGCCAATGGAGTTGCTGCAGGGCTGGAGTGATTTGTTCAGCAAAGTGTGTTCTGGTGATGATACGTGCAGCTGCGTTCTGGACCAATTGGAGTTTGGAGATATATGTATAGATAAATAAAGGTTAATAAAAATGATAAAAAATAAAGCTGTGTTTCAACAGCATAGCAGTGGAATTGAATATGTAATTTCCTGAGAATGTGTCCTGGACTGGAGAGGAGGAAGATCTTAGGTTCTTGAGTTGGACAAATTTTGTACAACCAGTGAGATAGGATTTCAGCCAAGCCAGAGGGATGTCAGTGATTCCAATGGAGGCCAGCCTGTCCAGGAGGATGTCATGAGAGACAGTGTTGAAGGCTGCGCTGAGGTAGAGGAGAACCAGGATGGAGAGTAAGCCAAAGTCAGATGCCATCAAAACGTCATTTGTGATTTTCACGAGGGCTTCTCAGTGCTATGATGGGCACGAAAGCCAGACCGAAATTGTTTTAAAAGGTTGTATTGAGACAGATGGTTGTTTAGTTGAGCTGCAACAGTTCTCTCGAGTATTTTGGAGATAAATGGCAAGTTTGAGATGGGACGAAAGTTGTTCAAATCATTTGGGTCTGCAGCAGGTTTCTTGATAGTTGGAGTAATTGCAGCAGTCTTTAGTGATGATGGAACAACACCAGAAGTCAGTGAGGAATGAATGATATCAGTTATGAGAGAGGACAAGGCAGACATGCAGCTTTTTACCAGGTAGGTGGGCAGGGGTTCTAACTGGCAGGTAGATGATTTGGATTTGAAGATGAGTCCGGTTATTTCTGAGACAGTTGGCAGTTTAAAACTGGCAAATGGAGAGCTGATAGAAAATGTGGGCAGAGAGTGCAGAGAGGGCGTAGAGTTATTTGAAGCAGTCAGTATCTTGTGGATGTTTTCAATTTTGGCATTGAAGTAGGTCATGAAGTTTTCACACTGTGCAGCTGTGAGTAGGTGAGGTGGTAGAGCATCCAATGGTTTCAGGATACTGTTAATGGTTGAGAATAGGGCTCTAGTGTTCCCATCCACTGTCCTAATTAAGGTTGAGTAGTATCTGGTTTTGGCTAGAGAAATAGCATCCTTGTATTGGGGTATGTAATTATGATACATTTCTTTGTGCACTGCTAGGCCGGTTTTGACATAAAGGCGACGGCCCTTGGTTTTGAGCTGGTGTAGCGCTGGTGAAAACCAAGGAGCAGAGTGGGCAAAGGAAACAAACCTTGTTTTCAGAGGTGAAAGAGTATTTAGCAGTTTCTGAAGTCCAAGATTGTAGTAGGATACTAGTTCATCTGTGGTAGATAAACCGTCTCTGCTGGGAAAATCATCAAGTCCATTACAGAGGGCTGACAAGTCAATATCTTTGATGTTTCGAAAAGAAATAGAGCAAGGCATGTTAGTCCTGGATAATCTTAGCATGACATCAAAGGATATTAGCTTGTGGTCTGAGATAGGCAAATCTGAGGCACAACAGTTTATGGGGGTTACACCAGAGCAGCAGATTAGGTCAAGAATGTGTCCTTTGGAGTGTGTTGGAAAGTCAAAATGTTGCTGTAGTCCAAAGCTGTCAAGGCATGAGGTAAAGTCCTTTGTAAATACGTTGTTGATGCTATCCCAGGATATTAAAATCACCTAGCAAAATTAAGTTTGGGGACACAGAGCATAGGGTTGTTAGGAAGGCTGAGAATTCCTGTAGGAAGGCGTTATTCGGCTTGGGTGGTCGATAGATAGTGGCTAGAATAGTGGGAGTTGGGCCCTTGATTTGTAGAGCAATGGACTCAAATGAGGGATATACAGGCACACTTTCCATATTTGATTGTATAGTATTGCCATGCCACCCCCTCTGCAAGAGGTACGGAGTTGTGAGGAGTAGACGAATCCAGGAGAAATAGTTTGATTAAAGCGAAACTCTTGCCAAAAAGCAACCGAGGCTTTATTTGGGATTGAATATGAGTCAAACCTTCGTGTGAAAGCATAATTACGATGAAAGAGGCACTTTTAAGATTTACCGTAGTTTCGGTTTTGGGCACGTTAATTTTGAACGGGAGTGCATGGGGCAAGACATGCTAGCATCAAAATCGACCTAACAGGCACGCTTGAGGAGCGGTTCACCATTACTCTCCTGCCTGTCAGGTCGCACTCGGGGATCGACACTTTTTGCCTGCTATGACGGCGACGCGCAGGAGATGCAGCAGCTAACGTGAGTAGTTCAAAAACCTTCTTTTTCATAAACTCTGTGTACACAAACAATGTTCTCAATGCTCTTGTTCATGAGTAGAGACCCTGGTGATGCTACGAGCAAAGTTTCATGTTGTGTCGAGCCTTCTTAGTGTTCTAAAAATAGCGATTTTGATGCTAGCATGTCTTGCCCCATGCACTTCCGTTCAAAATTAACGTGCCCAAAACCGAAACTACGGTAAATCTTAAAAGTGCCTCTTTCGTCGTAATTATGCTTTCACACAAAGGTTTGACTCATATTCAATCCCAAATAAAGCCTTGGTTGCTTTTTGGCGAGAGTTTCGCTTTAAGGTGTGAAAAATCATTAGGCTGCTGCCATGTCTCAGTCAGGCAAAAGAAATCAAACTTACGATCATTCAGTAGATCAAAGCAGAGGTCCCTTGTTAGTCAGTGAGAGGATGTTAAATAACCCAATTGCAGATTGCTGGTGTGAGGTTTGGTGTTAGCTGATCTGGCTGGAATAACAAGCACACTGTGATCAACAGTTCAACTACACCTGTGCAGGTGTATTGATTTGCGATGTGAAATAACAACAGGAAATGTAATCGAGTTAATCACAGCAGTGGAAGTAGCTTTATGACAGCCAGTAGGAGACAGTGGACCATGGTAGGGGCATTGAGCCATGGAGAGTGTCAGTACCTGGGGGGGGGGGGCAGGTTAGCTATCAATCACGCGGAGCAGCAGTCTAGATAGCATGCTGGATGTTAGCTGCTAATACTGTGCTACCGAAACTGTTCGGGTGAAGTCCGTCAGTATGGAAAAGGGAAGGACGGTTCCAGAAGAGGTAGAAGTTGTCAATGAAACCAATGTTGTGGATTCTGCAGGTGGACTGAAGCCAGGTGTTAAGACTGAGGATTCTGGAGAAATGCCCAGCTCCACGGCCAAGAGTGGCGAGAGGTCCGCTGAGCAAGACATCTTTTCCACAGCTATTTAGGAAGCTGAACAGTTTGAATTCGCTTCTCCAATTCAGTTTCCTTTTCCCTATTTAGTTTCTTCTTATATGTAGCATGTTGAATGACAAATCCTCTAAGGAACGCCTCCAAGGCTTCACATGCAACATCCATTGAGGGAGCTGTGGGTAAATTGGTTTCCTTGAATAGGGTAATTTGGGCTCGTAAGGGTTCTTTAAAACCAGTATCCAGGAGAAGGCTTGAATTCATTCTCCATCTTAGGGACCTACTTGACTTAACATTAGGGAGAATGTTAACCATCACATGGGCATGGTCTGAGATATGTATACTGCCTATGCTGCAGGATAATGTGGAAGAAACAATGGAGTCAGAAATAAAAAAAATAATCAATCCTAGAAAGTGATCCATGGGGTGGGGAGTAAAAGGTATATTCTCTGGATGTTGGATTATGAAGGCGGCATATATCTACAAAACCCAAACCCTCGCACATATCTTTTAATATGTTAACAGATCTGTGAGGTCGAAGTGTTGCTGGTTGTCGGTCGAGATAGGGGTCCCACACCTGATTAAAATCTCTGCCCATGATCACTGGGTAGTTACCCATCTCACTCACTTTATGTTCCAGGAGCCCAAAAAAGGATGGGTCATCTATGTTAGGAGCGTAGGCATTGACCAGAACTACTAGTAGGCCCTGTATTTCTGCCAACATTACCAAGATCCTGCCCGAGTCATCTCTGGTCTCTTTAATACATTTAAATTGCAGGTGTTTATTGACCAAGATGGCAACTCCCCTGCTGTGACTAGACCCAAATGCTATAGATACATGTCCCACCTAACCCCTACATAGTTTTTTTGTCTCATTATCTAACAAATGCGTTTCCTGCAGAAATCCTATATCACAGTGCTCGACTTCAGATAAGATAAAACTTTTTTCCTTTTAATAGGAGAATTTAGTCCCTTTACATTAAGATTCAGATAACACAGGCCCTTATTATGTGAGTGCATATTTTGCATATGGCATGATATATTCCTTTATCTCAGCATCTGCCAAAAGCGTAGGCAAGTTACACACAACATAGAAAAACAAAAACACACCAATATAACATTTAGAAAAACATCTATATAACACAGGAACTGGGAGCTCTAATACGCACATCAACACTGCATTGCACTCTAACCTAAACATACTATGGTCCGCGACTCATAGGGCAAAGCTGCCTTCATAGATCAAACCATCATGGCAAAGCTGTTGCAGCCAGTAAAGCGACGCTCAGTAACATTTAGGCCAAGGTACACGTTGGGACACCTGCTCTCATTTATGAAATTAAAGTACGAACATAAAGATCAACACACCCGTACTGGGTCAGCAGATGGTGACATTAACATATTGAACTAAGTGTACTGGCCCTAATAACTGTTAACACCAAACCAACATCATGATGAACCAAATAAAATGTCATGACGGATTACGTATTCAAAGAACCAAAACCTTTAAGGCTTTCATGTTTATAACCAAAATCAGGATAGTTAAATTTGTAGTACAGGGAAGCGACAAAAATCTGAGCAAACCAGCCCGCACCCTTTAGGACATATTACAGCAGAGTAAATATGCACGCTTTTAAACCAGATTCATAGTGTAGGGAAAAACAGTTATGATATAGCACAGAAAATAAAACAAAAGGGAAATAAATATAAAAAGAAAAAATACCAAGCAGAGCTGAACATACCTAGATCAATTTTTCCGTTAAGAGAAAACAATAACATTTTTTAAAAAAAGAGCGTCTGTCCAGCAGGTAAGGTGAGGGAAACACGTTTTATCCCTATTATTATGTTTGCTCAGTAGATGGGTGTCCTGGGAGGATTCAGTCGCAATGTCTCGTTATACTCCACTTCCATACTCCTTCTGAGGATCATCAAATTTCGTCCAACTTGTTATTGTGTCTGCTTTAGATTTCTGAGAGAAGGCCGTATATTTTAGCGATATCAGCGGCCACGCTGGCTGTCTCATTAGCTGCAGCTGCTATTGGGTTTGCGCAGCTGGCACGGTCGGCGATGTTGAAGCTTGCTGTGTCTGTTGCCGTTAACCATTCTGTTATGTTATTCTAATGTGGATTTTTTTCAAGGCTTATCCGCTACAATAGCCAGAGTCAATTTTCAGGCAGCCATCTTCACGTGACTCAGGCATTGTATTTCTTGAAACCAGCAAAGTTATACTAAAAACTATTGTACTTTTCTTGATACAGGTAACAATATTTTTCTCATTACATAGAATCATTTTCTTAAAATTCTTGAAATAAGGCAAAAGCCGTGGAATTTATATGTCATATTAATGCTCAATAATCAGTGATCCTGACAGTAATAGAACAAGAAATGTCACAGACTTGGTAAAATGAAATTCTTCTTTATTGTATTTTAGATGCACATGAGCACAACAAAACATGACAGCAGCTGGTCAAGATTAAAAGGCTGGTAAACTGAAAGGTTAACTGTATAATAATATACCTAATAATATATAAACATCTGACCCAGTGCCAAATTCCTGTGGCACCTTAACAAACTGTATCATCCAAGGCAAACATTACTGGAACAGGGCATCTGTTCTGCTCGGTGATAAACCTCTTCCACTCAGCCATAGCTTTTTTTATATGAGGAAGTCATGTCTCGGTCGTTGATGGTGTCCATGAGAACCTCTGTCTGCAGCACAGAGAGGAGTGAGGCTATGCACTTGGGATATGTGAGGTGAAATGTGTAGTAACATGCCATGATGCCACACTGTCAGAGATGTCCTCTTTTGGGAAGATCAGCCCAGGTATGGTTCCAATGGCCAGTATGCAGTTGGTTTTGCAGACAATGACCACAGGGCTTAAGAGTGGTCTTGCCTGAAGAAAAGTGTTGGAGTCTAACGCAGACTGAAACACAAAAATAACTAGAACTGCAAGCAGTTATGAACGGGGGCCAAGCCCCCCACGCGACTCAGACACCGCGCACCACAGAGCCCACGGAAGTTGGCCCAAAGGATGACGGGCTTGGGGCAAAAGTGAAGACACAGGCCAACGTCTGAGCCGTGGTATTCACTGTAATGGTAAGTGCACTGGAAGTGCAAAAGGCTGAATGTGTGCCGATTTGGATTTGTTGTACTAAGCCACGCCCACATTGACCAGTCATGACCACCTTCAAGATATGGCCTCAGGATTGGCCCTATATCATACCGACCAAATTTCGTAAAAATCGGTGTAGCCGTTCAAGAGATATAAACTTCCTATATTTTTAGCGCCCCCTAGTGGCTAAAATTCGTAAAACTAATCCCTTCCCAATCTCATGGCAACCAAGGTTCTCAAATGTGGTGTTAATCGCATTTAGTTTGACCGAGATATCAAACAGTACATTTTCATAGCTAGCTACAGAAATTTGTTCGTTAATAATTAATGCATTTTTTGACTGAGCAAAAATCTTTTGATAACTTTAGATCAGGTCCAGCTAAAGAGTGTACGTGCCAAGTTTCACGCAGATCAGACAAAATCCCAAGTAGGAGTTCGAAAAAGTAGGTTTTCCAGTTTTTGCGTTTTAGCGAAAAAACTTTCTGGCGGAAGTGGGCGTGGCCAATCGCAAAGTGATTCAGCTCCATTCAGGGAATCTGGGGATACAAGGTGTTTAAATGTGCGACATATGGTGTGGGAGTTAAAGGCAAAAACGTGTTGGCCTAGGTTATAGTGCCCCCTGCAGGTGGATATATGTAGTTTGGACCAACCCTGCAAATTGCACCGCCCTCCCTTGCACGGTTTAGCCTGCAGCACCACTTTTAGCCGGAGAAAAATAAAAATAAAAATCTTTACAATTACAATAGGGTTCCTAGCACCGCTGGTCCTAGGAAAAGCTTATGCTTGCATATGCGTTTCCTTGGCCCCTCTGGCTTGGCCCCCTAAAAATCCTTAAAATTACTATAGGGTTCCTAGCACCACTGGTCCTAGGAAACCTAGGCCCCTCAGCCCCTCGGCCTCTCGGGCTTGGCCCCCTAATTAAAGCTGCAAGCAGCGTTGAACGGGCCCTCGCAGTCCATGCTGCTCGGGGCATGCTGCGGTTGGGGCATACTGCCGTCGGGGCATGCTGCCGTCGAGGCTTGTTCAAGCAACACCTTCCGCTTAGGAAGTCGTCCCTTTATAATTCGGTGGCCTGCTATTGCCGGTACTGAATAATGTACGCTGAAGTCAGAAAAACTGTGTGAACTGCTGCATAATTCCCCAGACAAAGACTGAGTCAATGGTCCGCTTCTGGAGCTGGCTGAAGAGAATGTCCACATGAGGCATGATGCAATTAAATAGTTTCAAGAAGAAGCTGAAAGTATCATCCTCCAGTAGGCTCAAACTCCCCTGATGGTTTCAAAACACTGGATGATGTCACCTTTGTGCAAAACACAGTGTTTATGGCACAGATATGGAAGTTCCATCTTACTGTGTTTGCTCTTGGCAGTCTGTTTGCCACCACTCTATCAAGCACACTGTTTCTCTCAGGAGATCTTGAAAAAAATCTAGAGGATCCAGCCAGGTCAGAGAAGAACTGATTAACTGATGGGATGTGAGATGTCACCTGCTGCATAATGAAAGCTGAAGAGGAAGAAATTGCAGCCTACGGGGGAGTTGCTGTTGTGCTTTTGCCTCTGGGGCTTCAACAGCCAGAAGTGTAAGTCTTACATCTGAAATAAGACCATCACCTGAAAGCCAACAAGATTTCCTACATTTCTATGTATATATTGTCCGTGTGAAGTAAAAGACGTGGGATCCAAATCAAGCTGAAGAGAATTTTTTCTCCAGTTCTTGTAGCTGCTCTCCACACTAGAGATGATGTCCGCACTCTAGCTCACGCAATACACACCCATTATAAAATCAGAAGATGGCCTAAAAATCCTTAAAACTAAAACTGTGATGATTTCAAAACCATAAAAGATTTTTAAAAACTGAATACATGCCCAATAGTTCAAAGTCTTCTGACTCTTTAAAAGTTGGAATGGTGTCTCTAGCTCAAAGTATAAGTGACAAGGAGAGGTCGAAATTCGATGAGTTTTGAAGAGGATTTGAAGATTTCCCCATTTCATTCCATTGACACTAATTAGACTGCTACCAGAGCGCCATCCATCGGCCGATTTGCACCAAATTTTGCACAAACCCTCATCGGACCATGGAACACAATTGGCAAAGTGTTGTGGTAATCAGAATGTATTTGGTGAAAATACAAGAGACTGTTTGTTTTGAACACAATCTGCAGGAATTCGTTGTTTTGTATTTTGGGCATCTTTTGGTCTATCAAAATTCTTTTTATAACTTTTTGTCAGGAGGGTCCACACATGCTTCATGCAAAGTTTGGTGCAAATCACTCAAATTGCCTAGGAGGAGTTCGAAAAAGTAAGTCTTTCATTTGTCGCGATTTTGCGAATGGAAAGTTACTGCAAAAGTGGGCATGGCTGACACCACACAATTCAGCTGAATTCAGGGAACACATAGATATAAGATTTAACAATGTGTGACATATTATGTGGGAGTTATGGGCCAAAAACGCTTTTGTATTGAAAATAGCGCCACCTGCTTGTCATTTTTGGTGTGTGAGTTACAGGGGCCATTCTATAGCACCTCTATGAATTGTATTTCCATAAGTGTCATGATGTGGGCACGGTGCCAAATATTGAATTAGACGGCCACCAGAGCGCCACCTAGTGGCGGATCAGTAAACCCTTCGTCAGCTGTCCTCAGGAGGGCACTGACAATAATTGTACTCTTGTAAGTTTCGTGTTAATCTGATGAATCTGCAGGAAGTTGTTATTTAATCACTTGAGTATTGTTTGGCCTATCAAAATTCTTTTAAAAACTTTTGTCAGGAGGGTCTACAGATGCTGTGTGACACGTTTCGTGCAAATCGGTGAAATCACCTGGGAGGAGTTTGAAAAAGTAGGTTTTCAACTTTTCGCGACGTAGCAAAAAAAAAAAAACGGATAAAATGCGATCATTTGGGACAAAGAAAAACAAATAAATAAAACTAAAAATTATCATTTGAAAAACAATAGGGACCTCGCAGGTCTATCTGCTCGGACCCTAATAATAATAAAGAATCATTTGAAAAACAATAGAGTCCTTGCAGGTTCCCTGCTCGGGCCCTAATAATAATAAAGTATCTTTGGGGCCCCCAAAATGCCCTCTTTATATTTTGTACTGTCTTGCAGACAGTAAGGTCAGTATTGGACTAGTAACACATTTGAACAATCTGAACTAAAATTCTCATCCTCTCATCATCCCTCCTTCCTTCCTTTATTTATCCTTTCTTCTTCATCTTCGTTAAACTCCTCCCTCCATCTTCCTCTCGTTCCATCTATCCCCATCTCTCCCTCGTTCCATCCATCTCCCACCTCTGCTGGGTGGCTCAACTCACCCCTGGCCAAATGGCTCAACTTACCCCAGAGCTACCATTTTGACTTTATTAGTCCCCACAGCTAAAATGGTGCACTTTTTATGCTGCAAGTTTATGACCTCATGCTGTTGCTCATAGATACCACAACTGATGTATAAAACACATGTAAAATAATCTATTTTGGTCTAAACACAATTCTCATTAAACTCATGATAGACAAAATTACTAAAAATCGTTTTTTGGAAATAAATGTCTAACCATTTCACCCATGTGCTTCTTAGCTTCACAGACTCCATGAAATGATGCCTTCCTCCTAAATATTTGTTCACATGATCAATATTTTTTTACTGTTTCCCAGCATTTATACCATGGATTTTATTTGAAATTAAGGCTTGCAAGTCCCACAGCATGGTAAGTGGGCACTGTTTTCTGTATGCGTTCCGGGACCTGTGAAGGGCCCTATGGTTTCCGTGATCACGGAATTGAGAACGGAATCGCGGAATTGGCCGATTAAAACAGAATCTACTTTTTAACGAGGAATATCGCCCAATTTGACATAATTTCACTGAAATGCTGTTCTCATGTGGAAGAGGAACATATGTCTGGGGAAAACTGCACAGAAGGAAGCAGATCTAGGTGGCACAACAAATCGCCGCTACCCCACTCCCCACAGACTGAGCTCCCCCATCAAAACAATGTAAGCATGGCAAAGCAGCTGCCCACGGCTCCGTCTCCATTGGCAAAAAAACTGAGAAACCTGACTGTGATGGCCACAGCTGTGGCCACACAGCCATGACACAGTGGTAACCTCCTGCACCCACACTATCACACTATTTGTTTCTATAACTAAGTTAGCTGTACTTTGTTTATGCACATTATATATTCAATTAAGTTGGTTTATATTAGTTTAACATTAAGTATTGAAATAATTTTTGGTTTTTGGTTTCATACAACACACTTTATTATTTGACAGTACATTAGTTTTCTATTTTTTTTAAATAGATTTGTTTAAGTCTGTTTTGTCTTCTGTTAGTACATTCAGTTGACTTTTGTACAGTTCTGTTAATTTGACCTCTTTTATGGGCCCAGTCCTTTATTATTTTCATTGGAGAAATTTTGTTACCTTATGCGTTGGGTAAATAAAAACCCTTTTTTTGAAGTTACTACCTGTTGTCCTCATTGCAGACTGACTCGGTCCCTCACACTGACATTAACCCCTCAGTACAGAGCCGAGCAGTTCCCGAACGACGTGTATGTGAACTGTTGTTTTGCAAAGAAGCAGACCTGACAAATCAAAATTAAAGGTGTAATGCGTGAGAGTTAGCCACATATCCGATTCATATTATCGTCATATAATACCAGTGTGACTGCTAACTGCTGCTAACAGTAGCTGCTGTTAGTTAGTTAGCCCTCTTAGCTGACTCTGCCTGGGCTGGGAGCTCAGCGGACAGAGGGAGGGTTGGTGTTTTCACTGCTAGCTGGTTAGTATGTTATTGACATAATGTCACAATTACAATTTCTCATCTTTGCTAATTTTTTCAATATTTACAACATAGATTTTCAGAACAATTTTGGTGCCTGAGAGCTGACCATGTTTTTATACAATGAAACCCATAAAAACACAAAATATACTACTGTATGAAGACATGATGAAGTCAAAATGTTTTTGATGCATTTTACTGTACTGTATGGTACATTATTGAGGAAATGTGTTTGTCACCTCAATCAATTTAAAGTAATTTCTATTTAATTTGTGTACGTTTTAGTCATTTACATTAAAAACACATTGTTTTTGGTAGTATAATAGGACTAAAGGGTTTTAGATTCCCAAAAAACGGAAAAAACGGAATTCCCAAAAATTAAAACAGAAAAAACGTAATTTGGAAAAAAATAAAAGGGAATTTGGGAAAAACAAAACTGATTTACAGATTAATCCTAATGGCTCCAAAACTTCTTTTCAGTGTTTTAAAAATATGTCCATACACATTCCGTTAAATATCACATTACTGTAAATAATGGTCATTTCTTTGTGTAGTGCATTTCACGCACGGCCCAGTATGAAAACAGTTGCATGTAAACTAAGAAAAATATTTACTTCTGGTGAGCTGGTACGAACCACTGATGAGAAGGCTGATCCATGTGCGCACATTTTAAACTTGATTTAAAATTTCTAACAGGAAATTTCGCACTGGGCCATAATTGACGGCAGAAATTTCTATTCAGTGATTCAAATTTTATGAATGCAAATATAGTTAGAAACTAAAGTCACAGAGAGTTCGAAGCGACAGTTCCTTACTTAAGGTTCGTCCAGTACACGGAAGCCGTCTCTTCCCCCCTTCCAACATCTTTGCATGGTTGTAAAAACGAAATGCAACGATACACAAAAATTCTTCATATGCGAAGTTACTTCCTCCTGTACTATAGAAAAAGGATTTGTTTTTACTGGCTCATGTACGCCTTTTAATGTTTTGGGGTTTTTTTTGTAAGACCACAATGAAGTTACGTTTTTAAACTCTTCATGCGCATAGTCTCGTACCTATACAATCACCTTGTGAATAGCATTCATTACCCTTTGAAATTCTTTATAAGTAATTCTGCATGTTTAAGGTCTGAGAAATAGTTTATAACCAAGACCTTGGGATTATTATTTTGAAACAATGTACTGTTGCTTTTGAACGCAGCCTCCTTGATCTACTGCCGCTTCACCCCTACGTCACTTCCGTTACACAACCTTCTCCGAGAGTTTTGTCCAAGATGGCGTCAACACAGTTAACGGATGAGGAGCTTTTCTCCGAATTAAAGCGCTTTGGTTTCATTCCAGGTCCAGTAACCGAAAACACTCGTCCGGTATACTTGAAGAAATTGAAGAAGCTTCGTGAAGAGCAGCAGCAGCGCGGCTCCAGGCTGAGTAAAACCCGTAGCAGCGGGAATATCAACAGCACAACTGGCGGCGGCAGCACGGCGGGATCCAGGCCAGCCACCCATGACGTCACGCACCTGAGCTCCAGCAGGAGACCGGGCCGGAAGTCCTCTGTTCTCGGCTTTAGCTCAGACGAGTCTGACGCTGAGACTCCCTTGAAAAGAAAGGGTTTTAATCACAGTGGCAGGGCAGACCGAAGCTCAGATTTTCAACAACAACCGAAGACACGAGCTGTTACAACATCGAGTGTGACTATCAAGAGTCAGTATGGCGCTACGAGTACGCTGAACAGCAGCGATTCTTCTCTGGATCCGGACGGACAGAGAAGTGTCTCTCTGGGCTGGGGAGTTCGTGCCGGATACATCCCTGAGGCGGAAGGGAGGGATTACGACGAATCGGGGGACGAGGACGACTATGAGGGGGGTGCGGATAAGAACTCACGCTCTCTAAACGGCTGTGGGGCACCCCACTTGGACACAAGCAAACTAGCCGGGGATTATTCAGACTCGGACGAGGAGGTGGTTGGGAGCGTTGGAGACCGACAGCAGGAAAGGTTGCAACCTACACGGAGTCAGCAGCCAGTGTTGTTCCCCTCCCACGGAGTCGGCCGCGGGTCTCTGACGGGAGGGGCAGTCGGAAAGGTTAACCCGCCTGAGAATCTAAATATGGTGGGAAGTCGGAGGGAGGAAGGGGAGGAAGACAAGCTAAAGACAAGAGAATCGGACTCATTGGGGGGCTTGCGAAGCCACAACTTTTCCAAGAAGTCTATCTACGTGTCCCTCACCGAGAACCATAGAGGAGAGGCCAGCAAAAACAACCACGTCGACGGGGATTGCGCAGCCTCCAGAAGCAGCAGCAGGAGTACGTACAGCATCGGGTTGAGACCGCGCTTCTCCAACTACAGCAGTCTGGCCCAGACCTACAGGGGCAGCCACTCTAACCAGATCGTTCCCAACCACTCATACAGCCGTGCAGTGCTGAAGCAGAAGGTGTCTGTCCCGGAGGATGAGCTGCTCCAGCAATTCAAAAGAGAAGAGGTGGCTGCCTCTGGTAGCTTTAGTGCTCACTATCTGTCCATGTTCCTTCTCACGGCAGCCTGCCTCTTTTTTCTGTTGCTGGGCCTCATGTATCTTAGGATGAGGGGCTCTGGATCCTCGGAGGTGGACGGAGTCAGTAAGTATCTGGCAAGATGTGCTTTTGATTGTTTATCCATACAAACTGTAAAATAGGTCCATATTTACAGTATACACAGAGCGTGATCATGATTTGACAGACAAAAGCATCCAAAAAGATTAAAATGTATGCCAAAATGAATAACAAAAAAATTAAATTCTGTGATGAATGACAGTTGATTTTGACACATATTTTAAAACTCAGTGGAAAAGTGAAACAAGAATGATGAAGGAAAAGCGCATTTGTGACCAGTAAATGTACCAACAGATTGGGTGAAAATATTATTCAGAAATTACATTTTGCTATGAAATAGAAGAAGCACATTTGTGTGTAGTAATAGTGCTTGGTAGGGTTGTGAGTAGGGATGTTTTTGTTTGTTTTTTTACATCCTGATCCTGATCCGAGTCATTTAATATTTAGTGAATATCGATACCGAGTCTCGATCCGATAAATAAGCTTAACTAATATTTTCATGGAAAATACAGCTGCATTTAAAAAAGGAAAAGTACATGCATCGCAGCTCTTCCTTAATAGGTTTTTTATTTTGTTGAAACAAAGTATACTTTTCATATGGCTCATTCTTAATCTGCATATGCTATTGCAACATTGGCCTACCACGGTCCTTGTGTTAGCAGGTGAGTCTGTGACGCAGCACTGTGACAGCACCCTCAAGTACAGCCAGCTAAAGCGATGCAGCGCCGTCTTGGTACCTCCATTTGATCCATTGCTTTTTTCATACTCCTTACGTTGTAACGTAAAATTAGATCTACTTGTTGGTTGTAGGGATGGTAAAGGGTTTATGAAAAAGGTCCAAACCATTTGGTTTGACTGTCTCTGTTCGGTTTGCGTCTGTCACGTTCGGTTCATAGGCATGCGCAACTTTTTCTCGTTACTAATGAGGTGAAGTGTGGACACTCCAGAGCAGCAGGTGGCGGTACTGAGCTGGATGCCAGTCACCAGTAAACAAGAAGAAGACGCGAAGCTGTGTAGCAGATAGTAATAGAGTATCTTTGGTCAGTTGTAGAGACTTTTGTGGGCGTGGCGAGTGGAAAAGAGTCTGAGCTAGATGATGCCCCAGCAGCACTGTATAGGTCTGCTGTATGGGACCACTTTGCATTTAGAGTGACCTACGATATCGGCGGTAAGAAAGTATGACAGTGTGCAAGCATTGTGCAACACATGTTGTTTATGCTAACAGTAACACAACTAATTTGTCAGCTCATCTGCAAAGCAGTGCAGTGTGTGTTACTTTGGTTTATGCTGCATTTTGTATTGATGAACTGATAATCTGGATTATTTATTTAGTTATTTTAGATAACACAGTGACACTTTCAGTTTGGTAAGAAATCTAGGCTTATTTCTTTGATTATATCCCAAACACTGCACTTTAATTTAAAGTGGAAAAAAACTGTAGTTTTCTATTAAGAACTGATAAATGGGGACCTAAGTCTAGTGTTGATAGAGCCTATGCTTCACTTTATGTTGTTGATATTAGGGCTGAACGATATATCGTTATCGTATTTATATCTAGATATGAACATTCAAGATATTCATATCGAAAAAGCAGCGATATAAACGATATAGATTACCCCGCTCGCCCTACAGCTCTGGCAGTCACAACAAACATCCTTTTTACGATTGCCCTTGAATGCACCGCTAAGGCCAGCCAACCACAAACCTTATTTCATGCTTGCTGTGGATCGACAGCTGAAGCAAACCAATGACAAACATACGAGGGCGGGAGTGAGGGAGACGGAGACTGAGACGCACACACACAACTTGGCAACTTTCTAGCTATTTTAGCGACTTTTCAGACCCTCTTAGCGACGTTATTTCTAAAAAGCAACTAGCAACAAATTTAGCTGCTCAGAGTCATCGCAGTCTGTGGCTCCCCTGCAGCAGCGCCGGCTCTCTGTCCTCTCACACGGCTGGGGAAGCAGGAGCGGACGCTGCGGCCGCTCGCTCTGTGGATTTGAGACCGTATAGCTTCCGCTTACTCTGTTTTGATCCGTTAATTCTCTGACTTCTTAGTCTTTCTAAATTCCACTGGTACTTCACCAGCGATAACCTGAAGCTGCTGAGTCTCGATCTTCACTCTCACTCTTTCTCTCCAGATTAGGATGTCATCGTTCACCTTGTAAAAATGCACATAGTTCGTTTGATCTTCTCCCTCCCTTTACTGTTGTTACTTCAAACTAGTGCATTGCCCGTAGGAAATATGTGTTCCTATAGAAAAGTGGGAGGTTAAGAAGCTTTTTCATGGATGGCCAAATGAGGCTGTGTTTGAAGGTGGGACGTCAGGGATATTTAGGTTTGTTGTGAAATCTGATATTCCAGGGTATAATTGGCCCTTTTTGACTATTTTTGATTTTGCTATTATATTTCACCCTAAAATCTATTTACTTGGTGTCATTATTTTCAGCACAACCTCACATGTGTGACTGTACAGTTATTTTTTCATTTTGACATACTGTATTAACACAATGGACCTAAAATCACAAAAAAAAAAAAAAAAGTTAGATTTTTTACTGTGAAAATATGTTTAAAAAAACTGTTTTTTTTTTTTTTTTTTACTTATAATGCAAATATAAACTGTTGTTTGCTAAATTTGTGCATACATTTAAAAAATGTACGAAGTTATATGTAACTATTTACATTTAAATGCAGGCAATGCTCAGGTCTGCCTGAGCTCCCTCCAGCTGAATTAAGAGCTGCACTGCCTGCTCCACATTCAGCATCTTCTCATTGTTTTGACTCATTAAACAAAAAACCAACTCCACTACACTCTCAACACACTACACCAAACACTACATAACACACTAACTATACACTCCAGACACGCTTAATGTCACAAATCTCTCAACTCTCAATATCGTTGTCTATACACCGACTGTCCTGTCATTCATCTGCCTACGTCCCATCCCACAACTTCAACAACCAGACTTGCTGCTTGGACACTTTCGTGACAAAAGCCCGTTTTTACAGTTTCTTCTGCACCAGACACAAAGCACACGTGACGGCAATGTTTGCGAAAAAGCGTGGCGGACATTATTTACCCTAAGTCCGGTTTTGAACGTGCCGGTGGGTCCGGTCGCCTCGGGAGGTGGGCCGTGTAGGTTGGCTAGTGGCTAGCAGCTAGCAGCTAGCTACACACGAACATCCACAGATTCCGATTCCACTTTGTTGTCCGCGCATCTCCGGATCTCCCCAGAGAACAGACTCGGTCCGGACTCGTTTAGTCTCATTAATCCACAACAGTCAGTTTAGATGCACAGAACAGAACGGGACCGAACCGCCGTCAAAATCCCGGTCCAGCTTGCGCCGCTGCAGGTATAAATCTGCTTGTTTCTTAAGATGGGGGGTCGCGGTGGGCTCTGCAGTGATTGGCTCTGGTGCGCACGTGACTGTAGTGGCTCCGGTGGACAATGCTCGTGGAATTTGTAAAGCATTTATGAAATAATTTATTAACGGTATCATTGCAGTCCAAACAAATGCGAAATATCAACCCATTGAACCACGCAGCAGCCACTCTCAGGTCAGTCTGATCCTGATCCGCAGAGATATTTGAAGAACACACACATACACACACAGACAGACAGAGGTTCCTTGTATTTATAGATAGCTATATTTGTCTCTGTAGTGAGTTTGTGATTATTTGGTAAAGATTTCTCTATCAATCATTTGTATATGGCTTAAAATAATCTCTTTATTTTTCTGAAAAATGCTTGGTTTTCACCGAACCCGTAGTCATATCGTATCGATATCGAGATATCTGGCATGAATATCGAGATATGAAATTTTGTCCATATCGTTCAGCCCGAGTTGATATACTATAATGTGGTTAGAATAATAGTAAAGTTAAATTCTTTTGAATGCACTGATTAATGGATCAGAGCTTTTAGAGCCATTTTCACTTTAATAGTTTTTAACCTGACTATACAAGACATAATTGATTTTCCTAATGATCAACATACCGAACCAAACCCAAAACCGTGCTATGAATCGAAACATGGATTTTGTGAACCGTTTCACCCCTAGTTGCTTGCCTATTTTACACAAGTTTAGCATCTCCTTGATTGCCTGTTTTTACATGCTTTGCTGTATGAGACCCATGAAACTAGTGTGCATACCGGCACATTGTAACTCCAAAGTGGAATCAATGTAATGTAATGCCAAGATGATAGTACATACCGGGGAATCAAAAACTCAGAAACCCCTGATCCTTTACCACAGAGATGAGCTGGTTATCCAGAGCAATGAATTTAATTACCTTCTCTGTAATATTTTATCTTACCAAATGAGTAGTATTAAATGCAGCTCTTTTGTCACCCCCTCGTGAAATGGTCATATTCCAGATGTAACATGTCGCCGTTTGACTATTTTGGCTTTCTAATTTAAAATATTTCCACACGGCAGACATTTTATCCACAGGCTTAGGCATGTGCCTGCGTTCTGCCACAAATTGTGCTCTGACGTAAAAAAAAATCAGGCTTGGGTCCATGTTCAAAATTGCCGATCCCAATCAGTGGGAAAATGCCCATATTGGCCCCGATCTCGATCCTGCAGATCGGATCGGGATACACCTAGTAGTTGTTTATTGTCTTATGAGGTGGAATCTTTAGAACCAATTGCAGTGTTTGTTAACAATAACTTGTGGGAATGAAGCCACTGTCACACATAGGTTCATACTACTATGACTATTACTAGTAGGGTCCAAAATTAACTTTTTGTCTCACCAGCCAATTGGACTGGTAGATAAAAAAAAAAAAAAAAACCTTGGCCAAGCATATTCTTTAATAAATTGCCTTTTTGTGTTACATATACATTAATTTCCATACATTTCATTGAGATAAAGTGTTATGTTGACTACAAACTTAAAGAAGAGGCCAGAATAAAGTTGAAGCTCAATTATTTTAATTTATTATTTATGTATTATCTCCTCTTCACCTCTGCAATGTGGTGCATGAACTCTTTCGCCTGCTTTTCATTTCTATATGTTGAGACCACAGTGAGTCCTTTCTTTTCATCCAACAAGTTATTTAATTAAAAATTAACTTACAATCATGTTATTCAATATAGCTGTTACTTCTCCAATTTTATGTATGTAACATTACTTTATACACAGCAGAAAATCAGTGAATGTTCTCAGCAAAATAATTGTAAAATGTGGTCATTGATTATTGAATTGATACCCCCCCCCCCCCCCCCCCACATTCGGCTAATCCTTCGGTAGGGAACACTTACTAATGTTGTTTTTATAATACAGACCTATAACTGCGGTCGAGAGTGATTATATGATTATCGCGGGCCTTCGACGCCAGCTGTGTACCGTACTGCGCCCGGTGGGGGTTACTGGACGGCAGAGCAAAACCAGATCGGCACCGTAACACAGAGGACATGTATCTAGTGGAAATTCGGGGTCAGGGTCAGAGCAGAGTGCGGGTGGGTCTTCACACTGTTTTGTGTGTGTGTGCATCCCAAAGCGCAGTAGACTTGCTCTTAGTTTTATGTACTATTGTGGTACAAACATTTACCCCCCAGTGTGGCAGTTAACCTCCGCGATTTACTCGCCAAACAGAAAGTGTACCCGCCATTGGCGCTTGGCGGGTGTTAATTTCGGACCCTGCCTACTAGCATTCATGGAATTGTTTCTTCTTTGTTCATGATATTTTGAGTGAGAGAAAAGGAGATGACAGGAGAAGAGGAGAGGCCCCTCATCTTCTCTTTTAACTAACGTTATAATTTCTTTGCGCTATGGAAGCTTCATATCTATGTCAATTCTCACACCTGGGAGTAAAACATATTAATAGTCAGGAGAAAACGACGTCTTTTTTAAAACTAACAATAATTATTCTGTTTTGGGGCGGGGGGGTTATGTAATTTGTTACTTTTTACTTGAGGTACATCTGCTTTCCTTCTAGTAAAATAAAAGTGGCTGGCCATGACCCAAAAAGTAGCCGTGAATTGTCTGTAGCAATGAATGATTGGTACAGTTGCAAAACAATACAGAAGCCAGTAAAAATCTCTCCCTTCCTTGGGTTGTACATGGGAGCGGGAATCTCTTGGCACCTCACGATTCAATTCTAAACCAATTCTCGATGCATCTCCATGTAGCCATTTTTCTGTGTACATTCCTATGCATGATTTAAAAAAATCTGAGTTTGCTAATCACTGTCTACTTTTTTCTCACTGTGTGACAGCTACTTTCAAAGCAAATTATCTGTAATGATTCATACTTAATTTACTTTCAATATGCTTAATTAATAAAACAAATGAAAGAAATGTGGCAAGTCAACTGGAAGGATACATTTGCCAGCAAACATCCAGCTTTGCAAAGAACCATCAGGAAAAGAAAAGTGTGCCTGTAGCTGCATACATGTAGTAAATTACTACAGCTTCAGTAGGGCTGTAACGATACACCAAACTCATGATTCAGTTTGTATCACGATTTTTGACCCACGGTTCGATACAAACCTCGATCTTTTTTTTTTAATTAAACATTTTATTTATGTAACATTTCAATAACTTATGTGTATGATACTTGTTTGATAGTATCAGAGGAGCAGTATTGTGGGGGGCGTGTCTATCTGATGATCTGTTAACTGCACAGATCCCTAACTCAACTTAATACGGAGAAATGTCCTACAAAGCAACGTTACAGAACCAAACAAAGGTAATGTAGTAACTGTAACTGTCTTTGGCAACAAGGAAAAATACCGCAGCTGTACGTGGAGAAGCGTCCTTCCTCCCGCCCGTCCTACCGACTCCTCGTCACATTTCTGCCCGATAGACAGCGTCTGTCACCGGCAAAAAAAAACTTTAACTCACAGAGTGTTTATGATGGCCTCCGGACCGAGACTTCAGTGAACTCCCTGGAAGACGACTTCCGTCTGGTTTTGATTGACAGGGGAGACACGGAGAAACCCCTTGAAAAAACACACACGACATCATCATGACATGTACCGTCACGTCTCTTTAGGAGCTGTGGGGGCGCTTTCTGTGTGAATTACGCAGCGGTTCGTCTTTACAGCGCTGTTTCGCTCTGTGTGAACGAACAATGGCGGAGAATTGGCGAACGACCGCTGCGGTGTTTATGTGGTGTTACTTATAGCTCATAGGGTTGGATCTGGACTGGAAGTTGTGTCGCGATTCTGCCTTCTCACAGCGCAAGACAGGTTCGTGGATCTGAGTGTCGCGATTTCAGCTTCGATACGTTCATCGTTATAGCCCTAAGCTGCAGCATACTCTGAATCACGAACATTAAAAACAAGACTTCTAACCAACATATCCTCTTGTTATGTGCAATGAGCAAAATCATTCTTTAGACAGAAAACCCCAAAACATTTTGCTGTATCAAAATCACAGCTTTCATTCAAAAATGTAGAATCCTGCACCAGCAGCTCTAAAACAAATATAATGTATGTGGACTTTAGCATTTTCCAAGAAACTAACAACATAAAAAGCCACCCTTGTTCACAAATAAATAATAAAGAGTCCACGACTTCTCACTCTTAACAAAATCCTGAGCATAGAATCCATCAGACCAAAAAGCAAACATTTTCCTGTATACTACATTCAAAAACAGTTTCCATACAAAAAAGATCTTAGGCCATTAAACATCTGCAGAAAGGAAAGTCACAATGTTGTGTCACTTTTTCTCAGCAGCTGCACTGATGGACTCTGTGGAGGGCAGGACAGTAAACCTACTGAAGACTTGGGGTTTACCTGCAGATCTGTTTACAGCATATTGATGTCACAGCTAATCTATACAAAAAGCAGCCCTCATACAAAAAATATGAAAAAGTCCGCACATAAATCATATTGATTAATCATGTTCAATGACTTCGGTTTTGGTCTGCTCTTGTTGGAAGGAACTACAACAGTAGTTCCTCTGGGTGGAAACGTTTAATGTGGTTTCTCATGTTTGTCGTGATTCCAAAATATTTTAGTTTAGTTTCATATGGTGTGGATCTAGTCCAGGTCTGTTTTCCCTTCAACATCATAAAAGCCAAAATGCTTCCACATGCTTGCTTTTAAAGCAGAGGGTGCCGGTTGAATGTTGCGCTCGGCCATCCTATGTTTTTTGTTGTGTGCACACTAGGGGTGTCAACGTCTACACGTGTAAACGGGCACACGGATAACAAATCATAACCGTTTAGAAAAATCAATAACCTTTTACACATATTTTTTTCCCCTCCTCCTCCTCCTCGTTAATTTCTCATCAATATATAGTATTCAGGGTTTCCCCTACATGTAATTGACTGTGGCGCACCGTCACGGCAAAATCAAAGCCGCCACACCTCAAAAATTCAGGCATAAATAAATCCAGTGGAAATATTTTACCGTCGTCTTCCACCGCAGTCTTTGACGTTAACTAGCATGTTGGATATTTAGCTTGATAATTGGCTAGAGGATTAAAATGGTCACTTAGAGCGGAGTCCTGCACGGGTCGCCGCATCTGACCCGTTTTCCGACAGTAGCACAGATTACATTGCGTACCAGAGCCGACCCGCTATAAATTGATACCGACGCCCGAAGGAAAATTGGACGGACGCAAATTTTAAAAGTGAAAGTAAGATAATGTTGCCTGAAAGCTTCAGATAATAACATTAACTAACTATACACTTAAATGTTCCCACTACCGCAGTTATCCGCATACATAATAGATGAATGGGGCACAATGTTGAAAAAAAAAAATCTCGCAGCCACAGCCAGTGTCGCGTCACGTCACTTCAAGTTGACTGGGGGACACGATGGCGGCGGTCAACAAGCGGAGCACTGTGTGTTTTTTGAACAAACTGCCAGTGGAAATCAAGTTGAGTGTAGGCTATGTCAGGCAAAGTTGGCTTACAACAACAGCACGGGATCCATGCTAAACCACCTGCGATGGATACACCCGAACAATTTGGAGGGAGAGACTGCTGCTTGCATCGGTGCTACCACATCTGCGATACAAAGAGATCATAAATCTCCGACGTGTAACCGGGTACATGTCGGTTAGAAGCCCCGTTTACACGTGTAGAAAAAATTGTAACCGTTGACACCCCTAGTGCACACCATCGACTGTCAGGGTGCTGCACTTCCGCACTTCCGAGTTCCACCTCTTGCGCTCCGTCAACATTACGCTGTCAGTTAACATTTAGAAAATCGATTTTTGACATTTGTGAATATGTGTGTGTGTGTGTGTGTGTGTGTGTGTGTGTAGATTTTATTCATTTAATTGAATGACTGAATATGAAGGAGCATACTGTGGATTTAAACGCAACTCAGATTGCATCAGCAGTTAAAATTTTTACATTTCACAGAAGTATCTACAGAACTGCTGGGTTACTTTACGTCATACAGAGTTTCATATATTATGGTAACTTGGTGTTTAACATAGTAGTTTGCCCCACTGTCTTATGAACCCTTACACATTGTATTTGTTTAACATTTTAAAATTGTGTGAAGTTCAATTTTTGTTGAATATTATGTGTAAATATGATGTATGCCAATTAGGGGTGGTGAAAAAACTCGATTATTGATTAATTGCGATTATAATATTGACGATTATGATTCGATTATTAAATTTCCAAAAATCGATAAATCTATTTTTTTTTAAAATAGTAATACAAACTGGAGTCCTCCTCTTACTGGCTTCCGCTACATGGTCCACAGTCTGGAGCCAAGATATGTTATTCCATCCCGGAGCTTTTTCACACTTAAATCGATTCCAAATCTTTACAAGGAGACAAACCTTTCCATGCAAGTGTCCCTCAACTCTGCTCACAGGGTAGCAATAACCTGCGATGCCTGGACATCCAGAGCTACAGTCTCATATGTGACCGTTACAGCTCATTATGTCAGCAGTTAATGGAAGCTAATGTCCTACGTACTTAAGACAAAAGCTATGGATGATAGCCACACAAGCGCAAATATGTGTGAGTTTCTCAAAGCAATGGCAGACGAGTGGGGAATAGAGAAACACGCCCTGGTTCTCGCCACCAACAATGCTTCTAACATGAGTCCGGCTGCTGAGCTTGGCAGCTTTCTTTTAACAGTGAAACACTACATTTAAAACAAATTAAAAAATAATAATTTTGATATTGCAGTTACACTATACAATATTGAAGGTGCTGTGAGGTGTTACTCAAAAGATAAGTAAAATAATTCAGCAGCTGACTGATGTTAAATGGAAGATCAATAATCGTTAATAATTGAAAATCGAATCGATAATCGTTAACAATCAAAAATCGAGACTTCAATAATCGGAATCGGGAAATTGGACCGATTAACCACCCCTAATGCCAATAGGTGTGGTATACTGGCACATCTGGGAGTAAATTTACCATTTGAGTCGTAACATTATTATATGAACGTTTTTCCATCTACCAATCCAGCTTGTGTTTTGAACAATTTTTGTCTCCTGACTGTATCTCTTTCTCCTTTGTTGCAGTTAAAAGCCACCCTTTTGGCAGTGATTTTGACTCTACTTATGTAAGTGAAATTTTTCTCTGATCCCCCCCTTTTAGTTCTTAATATAGCAGGTTGTTGATGAATTCTTATTGTTTACATTATAGTGCACAGGAAGGTCAACATTGACACTCAATCTGGAATTGGATTGGAAACATAATGTATGTAAGCAGTGAACACAGAATTCAACCTACTTTTGTGGCCATGATCAAGGGAACTTTGAAAGCGGCATTGCTAGCCGTTTCATCTTTGTTGTGATGTGCACATTACACTTCAAGCTACAGGGAACCAATTGTGTTGCTTGGAGGTGTTTAAAATGTTTTGTCCACCTCATTTTATATCAAAAATTGATTTAAGACCCAGGTTGTGAAAATAGTTTAGAGTTTTTCGATATTGATTCACCTAGGCCTTACTAGAATAGAACACGTTGTGGAATTTCATAGAGAAAAATCAGGTATAAATTTCTGTTGAATTCATGGGACTTTGGTTGTGATTCTATCAATGTGTATTCTGAGCCTAACTGATTTATAATTTTCCACTGGATTGGGTTAAAATTTGTTCCCAAGAAACACTAATTTGCATCATGCATTAATTTCAATAGTTGGTAAAGAATGTTCACAGTAATAACAGTAATTTATATTTCCAACAGTTTTTACTTTTGTGCAACTATATTTTTTATTGTTTAAAGTAATAATATAGTTATTATATCTATAATGTTCATGTATGCAAGTTATTTGGTGCTGGATACAAAATTAGATGCCACTGATCTCACCAAGTATAGCATTAGAGCTAAAAAAAACACGTTTTAAGATATTTTGACTATATTGTATCTTTGTATTATACCTTTTGAGTCTGTTTTTATTGGATTAATTTGCAAGTTAGAGCCTGTAATGGCTTGGTTTGTTGTATACTACATGATGCTTTATTGTTCTCTGTGGACAAAATATTATTTATAGTTCCTTAGCTTAATACACACAGTTTTTAATCCTGTTAAACTTTTCTGACTAAATTGACATTTACGTTACTCTAGGCTTCAAATGTGGTAAGGTACTAGCAGATACCCATTAAAGTACTTGAATTATGACTAATATAATTAAATGCACTTAAATGCAGTTTGTAGAGCGTGTCCACTAATTATTTATTGTCTGCAGGATAAGGTGGAGAAGGACCTGATCCTAAAGTTGTTGCTCAATCTACACAACCACCTGGCTCACATCGCTGGTAGCTATTAACTCTCTGCACTCCACTCTGTGGTCACTGGCTGATTTATCAACTAACTGACTAACCAACCATATTTCTGTTTGTACAGTTAACACTCTGCTAGTACAATTCAGCAGTGATTCTTTTATTTTCATTGACTGTGTTCAGATGTTATATACAGTGCTTAGAAAAGTATTCGCCCCCCTTGAAATTTGCCACATTTTGTCACGTTTTAACCACAAATGTAAATATAATTTATTGGGATTTTATTTGATAGACCAACACAAAGTGGTGGATAATTATGAAGTGAAAGGAAAATGATACATGGTTTTAATTTTTTTTTTACAAATAAGAAAACAGAAAAGTGTGGTGTGCAAAAGTATTCACCCCCCCTTTAATCTGATACCCTTAAATAAAATCCAATACAAAAAATATCCCAAGCATTGAACTTCTCACAGAGCACTGATCAATCCATCACCTGAAAATGGAAAGAGTATGGCAAAACTGCAAAACTAGCAAGACATGGCCGTACACCTACACTAACAGGCTGGGCAAGGAGCGTGTTGATCAGAGAAGCAGCCAAGAGGCCCATGATAACTCTGGAGGAGCTGCAGAGATCCACAGCTCAGGTGGGATAATCTGTCCACAGGACAACTATTAGGCATACACTCCACAAATCGGGCCTTTATGAAAGATCTGTCTGATGTGGTGGTCAGTGATACAGGAGCTCCACAGGGAACTGTGCTTTCTCCCTTCCTCTTCACATAATACACCACTGACTTTCAGCACAACTCTGAGTCATGCACCTGCAGAAGTTTCCTGACGACTCAGCTGTTGTCAGGTGTATAAGAGAGGGAGAGGAGGGTGAGTACAGGACACTGGTAGACGGCTTTGTAGAGTAGTCCGAAGAGAATCACCTGAGGCTGAATGATGACAAGATCAGAGAGATGATAATCGACTTCAGGAGGAAGAAGATGCCTTGGCAGCCACTGTGGATCAGAGGGGAGGTGGTGGAAGAGGTGGAGGACTACAAGTACCTGGGAGTGGTGATCAACAACCGACTGGACTGGAAATCTAATACCGAGGCTGTGTACAAGAAGGGGATGAGCAGACTCTATTTCCTGAGGAAGCTAAGATCTTTCAACGTGTGCAGCAAGATGTTGGAAATCTTTCACCAGACTGTTGTTGCAAGCGTCATTTTCTATGCTGCTGTGTGTTGGGGCAGCAGCATCAGAGCCAGCGACACCAACAGACTTGATAAAATCATCAAGAAGGCTGGCTCTGTACTTGGTCTCAGGTTGGAGTCTTTTGAGACCGTGGTGGAGAGGAGAACGCTGTTATCCATCATGGACAATCTCTCCATCACAGAGCAGACGGACAGTGGAGCACCTTCTCTCACAGACTGCTGCAGCTCCGCTGTCGAAGGGACAGATATAGGAAATCTTTCCTGCCACATGCAATCACACTGTACAATAACAGCTAAAACTTTGGTCATAACACAAAGTCTCTACGCACTTTGGTTTTGTACACTCTGTTCACCACACCTTTTATTTAATCTTGCACTACAGTTACTCTGCTTATTTATACACTTTTTATAAATTTTGTACATTTTTGTATATTACGTTTTTCTATTGCTATTTAATATGTCTAGGTTGTTCCTCTTATTTCATTGTCTTGTTGTTGTCTTTGTGTGTAATGCTGCTGCTACATCATAATTTCCCAGCTTGGGATCAATAAAGTATATCCATCTGTCTATCTATCTATCAATCTATCTAAGAGTCGCAAGAAGAGAGCCAATGTTGAAACAAAGCTATGCAGTTTGACACAAGCCATGTGGGGGGCACAACAAACATGTGGAGGAAGGTGCTCTGGTCAGATGAGACCAAAATTGACGTTTTTGGTATAAATGCAAAACGCTATGTGTGGCATAAAATCACCCTGAACACACCATCCCCACCGTGAAACATGGTGGTGGCAGCATCATGCTGTGGGGATGCTTTTCTTCAGTAGGGACAGGGAAGCTGGTCTGAGTTGATGGGAAGATGGATGGAGCCAATTACAAGACAATTTCAGAAGAAAACCTGTTAAGAACCTGCTAAAGACCTGAGACTGGGGAGAAAGTTCACCTTCAAGCAGGACAACGAGCCTAAACATACAGCCAGAGTTACAATGGAATGGTTTAGATCAAAGAATATGCATGTGTTAGAATGTCCCAGTCAAAGTCCAGATCTAAATCAACTTGAGAATCTCTGGCAAGACTTGAAAATTGCTGTTTACAGACACTCCCCATCCAGTCAGACTAAGCTTAAGCTATTTTGCAAGGAAGAATGGGCAAATATTTCAGTCTCTACATGTGCATCGCTGGTAGAGATTTATGCCAAAAGACTTGCAGCAGTCATTTCAGCAAAAGGTGGTTCTACAAAGTATTGACTCAGGGGGGTGAATACTTTTGCACACCACACTTTTATGTATTTTATTTGTAAAAAAAAAAATTAAAACCATGTTTCAGTTTCCTTCCACTTCACAATTATGCACCACTTTGTGTTGGTCTACCACATAAAATCCCAATTAATTACACATACCTTTGTGGTTAAAACGTGACAAAATGTGGAAAGTTCAAGAGGGGTGAATACTTTTGTAAGGCACTGTAGATATGTTTTGTCAAGCTGCCTAGTAGATATATGACAACATAACCTAATATATCCACTTCGCATTACAGAGCAAATTGAATGATGAAATGTTATTTTACATGAATATTCATCTTCCATGGGAATGCAGAAATAACTTTTTTGCACATTTGACTGTATTTTCAAAATTGTGACAGCACACGCAATTTAGGAAAGGGGTGGCACAGCTTTAAAGTGACAGTTTCTGTAATGTAGTGAATATGGACTGACAATGCTTTACGTCTATTTTGAGATCATAGGTTGCCAGTCTTCGAGTTCTTTGTAACTACAGTGACAGTGACTCTGACATTGAAAGACTTGAAGCGAAACGCTCGCCCAAATGGAACGAAAGAGGCACATTTAAGATTTACCGTATTTTCGTTTTCGGGTCGTTTTGGGAGTGCTACGGGCACTTTTACGATGGCATCAAAATATATTTTTATTTTTAAAACAGTGTGAAAGCTTGACACAACATGAAACTTTGCTCGTAGTATCACCAGGGTCTCTATACATGAAGTCGAGCATTGAGAACATTGTTTGTGTACACAGTTTACTAAAAATAACGTTTTTGAACAACTCACCTTAGTAGTTGCTTGTTCTGCTAGCCGCCGCCCTGCCAGCCGAGAAGAGTTGCTTTCTGAATGCGACTAAACATGGAGGAGAGTTAAGGTGGACTGCTCCTAAAGCTTAGTTCCATATAATTGCACGGACAATTAGTTGTTTTGTCGTTAGCGAAAAACAATATTGACCTTGAAGTTAAAAAAGGAGCCTCATATAAGAAACAATATTAACATCAAAAGCGGAAGAAGTCACGTGAGATATCGCATGGATAGTTGTTGCCGGAAGACAGTAGCATTCCACCCGAGCTGTCCTGCATGTTATGTTACATTCGGAGATCGATACTTCTCAGCAGCTAGCGGAACAAGCAACTGCTAAGGTGAGTTGTTCAAAAACTTTCTTTTTTATAAACTCTTTCTCAATGCCCCTGTTCATGTGTAGAGACCCTGGTGATACTATGAGCATGTTGTGTCGAGCCTTCTTAATGTTTTAAAAATAGCGATTTTGATGCTATCGTAAAAATGCCCATAGCACTCCCACTAAAAATGAGTTTGACCTGAATATGAGAATACGGTAAATCTTAAAAGTGCCTCTTTCGTCCTCATTATGCTTTTACACGAAGGTTTGACTCAGCTACATTCACAAAAAAAAGTCTAGGTTGCATTTTGGCGAGAATTTTGCCAAAATAAATTACGCTTTATAAAATGTGCATATGGATTGAGCAAAAATGACACTTTGAAATGGGCAAGAGAGGTCCTCAATCAGACAGAGCTGTTGAAATCAGCTTTTAGAATTGTAATAGAAACTGATTAGTCTGTAATATAGTAATATTTCCTAATCTGGCGTGCTCTTGGACATTATTCAAATCACATCCTATAGACATGATGCCATACTTGGACCTACTGCTTACTGTCCAGTATTCAAAATCGCTTGTGATATAAATTTATGGTCCCAGTATGCCGTCATGTAAACATGACTAATCAGTAGATTAACAGGATGTGATTCAAGCAGTTAGAAGTGTGGTTTTTCATCAATAATGGTTTGATATTGTGATTGCAGGCCAGCATGACTGTGGAGACCAGCAACATCCAAACAGGAGTCTGTCCATGGATGAGGCCTCTGCATACTTACTGGTATGTTCACACATTAACATTGCAGACTGAAACTGGAATTGCCAGCATTATTACCTTAATTTTCCAGCTGGCAAAGATTTCACACTACTTGACAAGGTTTTGTAGTTTTGTGGTTCTCGATGGCTGTGAAATTCTATGTATGATGACCGGTCATTTTGTGTCATCTTGACTATATATTTTCTGGTCTGCATGGGGTGAGGACGCTGTTGGAAAACCTCAGTGTCATTTCATGCGTGGGTATGTGAATGTGTGTACATGCACAATGCGATTATCTTGCCAACCCGTGGTTCATTAACATTGCTGCCCGTTGGCATTTATCAAATCTAATAAATAATGTGGGTTGCATTTCAGTCTCATGTTTTTCAGCCATTGATCATGACACCCTGACTCCTATTGAGCTGAATATTTGATAGTTGAACAGTTTCTGTAGCGCAAAGTATGAAGCAGTGGAAATGTGGCAGAAAACATACACAAGAAAAAAAATAATGTAGACTAGAACATTTTTGTGAAGTGATTTTGAAAAAATGCTGAATATGTAGAAATGTGAAATCAATTGCCAGAAATGTGATAAAACTAAAATGCATTTCACTACATTGCTGTGCAAGTTAAGCCGCAGAGTAGCCGCATGCAGAGATGTTTATTTTATAGTTGTCGAGTCAAACTGAGGAAAATACAGCAAGTTAGAAAACTAGTGCTGTCTGCTGTCTTCCAGAAATTTGTGTATTAGAATTGAAATCATGGCATGTACAGAACTTAAAAAACACAAAAACTATGTGTGATATTTCAAGAACTATTAACTATTTAACTTGTATACAGCTTTTTGATTTTTTGATTTAAATTGCTGTGACTTGTTCAAAGTTTGAATGGTGTCTTTAGAAGAGCAGAAGAGTTCTGAAGGGGTGGAGAGACTTTGAAGATTTCTCTACAAGAATGAATGAGAAACATTTTGCAGAAAATTGTAGTATTTCAAAAAGTATATTAAATCCTGAGTCAGCATTGTAACTAATTAATAATTATGTTTGACCACCTTGTTTTAGCTTTAAAGAATTATAAGCATTAATGAATTAATTTGAAAGCATGTAACAGTGGTGCCTGAATGTAAATACAAAAGTGATGGGGTATACGCCACTGTGTTGTTAATGTTGTTAATGTCCAGCAGTGGAGAGCAGTCCCTTTGTTGCAACGTTAGAAAATGTATTAAAAAGACTGGGCATAGGTTTATATTTTCACCACAGAGTTGATATAAGTTAAACTGCAGTGTGTTTTGGTTAGTCCAGTTAGTAGGTTGTCAGCAAACTTTGTTTTGCCACAGTAAAAAAATATTTTGGTGATTAAACACATATTAACATAGAATATTTCTTTAGGTAAAAACGTGTTGTAAATTTTAGAAATGATTGCATCAATATTTTTTCCATATGCTAACAAGCTTTTGGAATTCTTAACACTAGCCCTTTTTAGATAGAAAAGGCGGCACATTTGCTCCAAGGTAAGGGCGGCAATGTGCCGGCCTATCTCTCTAAAACGGAGGCGTAATATTCCTCCTTTTCCAAAAGCCACCTCTGAGTTAGACGTAAGCATGTGATGTGACGTGAAGCTCGAAGTTGGGCTGTGAACGTGACACTTGTCTTCAAAATAAGAGCTTTACATTGCACCCCATTGGAGTTTAGAACTGGGTTCTTGGCGGGGGCTTTTAATTTGAAAGTAGTGACACTTTAGCGACACACCTTAGCTTTCTGACACAATAAAACAGCGACCGAGGAGACGCTAGCATCTCCTGGATCTCAGCAGCTGTCCAGTTGTTCATCTTAATGTCCAAGGGTGAAATGATGGACTGACTGCTGTGATCAGCTGTTTCTTGGTTTTAAAACTCCCCGGCTGTGGGTCGCACAACAGTGCAGGTCATTGACACCTCCGCCCACCTCACGCAGAGGCTGGCACATTTCCGCCTCGTTTTAAGATAGCAGTCGAGGCGGAAATAAGTGTACCCTCCGAGGCGGAAAACCGGCGGACCACAACAGACCCCTAATTTGCCTCCCTCTGTCTAAAACTGCGGACCAAGCTGTCAAAGGACGGGCAAATTGGCGGCCTGGTGCTCTGTCTAAAAACGGCTACTGTGAAGTTGCTTCACATGAAGTCTGCAGATATGTAGTAGCCTACCTAACTCTGTCCTTTTCCAGCAGGTATTTTTGTTAACAACCTTGTGAATGAGAGAGTCAGGTAGGGTCCTGCTTACCGATGGCGATAATTTATTTTTTGTAATTTGGTGCGAAAAACTTAACTTTACGGGATGCATTTTGGGTCAGGACCTCAATCGTAACACATTATCACTGCCTCCATATGATTATAAACAGTCAGCAGGTACATATTTAGATTAACAAGGAAACACGTCGAAAAAAAATTGTGTGTACAGTCATGCCTCTTTTTTTATCCGCAGCGCTAGCTTGCTGTATTACTGACACACTGGTGTGGCTTTACGCAGGAGCTGTTTGGTTCTTTGTGAACAAACATGGGTGGAGAATCGGTGGACCCCCTCTGTGTGAAAAGGTCTACTGCTCCACCTGGTGGATAGAAAAACCATTTGAACTGGTTTCCACACATGGCGCTTTGGGGTTTTACGATTCGGCCCCATGTTCACTATGTTGTCGGGGGGGATCTCATTCCATTTATGGACTCTTCCGGACCCGTCACAGGCCCTTGACTGACTGATTAGGGCCCCGTCTCAGGGGAACACAAACTTTCAAAAGGCGTAACCTGTACTTTGTCTTTTGTTTAGGCTCAGAATCAGGAGTTTGAAGGCTTCATTCATACCTCTTTGGAGTGGATCATTCGGACAGGCCAGGATGTTGGGATAAGGTATTAAACAATATTTGTATACTAATCAAATGCCTTTACATGTAACATGTGTACTCACTGTGTGTGTGTGTGTGTGTGTGTGTGCTTGTGTCTGTGTGTGTGCATGTACGTGCGTCTGTTTTGCAGGCTGACTGGGCAGGTAGATGATGCTCCAGTGTCTGATGTGTCTGAGATCTCTTGGCTAGAGTCCACACATCCCAAGATGCCCTTTACATGCCGCTTCCGTCGAGCCTTCATCACAGTCATCAGCAGGGTCTTCCTTATAGCAGTTGGTGAGATAAGTAGATCACAAGTGAAACACGGGGAGTTTATTCCCGAATACAGTAATTGATTAGTGCACCTATACCTGTGCCCAATTGCAAAAATCTAGTTGGAAGTTCCCATGAGTTTCTAATTTTGATTTTAAAACAATAGAAAATGTTGACCCATCCTGCACCTGTGCATACTTATATTTTTGTCCACAAATGCTTCCTTAATTTATATGTCACTGCCATTAGTCTCATTAGAAGTACTAGTGTTTCTGGGAACTGGGCCTCCTGGATAACTGTCCAAAACACATCTGAAATAACTTTAATCAGGGATTTCCATGAAACCCAATCATATTTTATGGAGGAAGTATTGTCTGATGTCTTCTGGCTGCTTTGCCTCAACTCTGGACAGATGCTATATTTGTAGTTAAAGTAACTGCAAACCAGCCACATGAAAAGCTCTGGACTGGATTTATTGCTTAGTAACTCGTCCTGTCTCCTGTCTGAATCACTCATCCTCTGGAGCCGGGCTTCGCCGCTAGTGTCTAAGGCTGGTTGGCTGCAGGGCAGGCTACTGTCAGGCTGCCTTACCACACCTTGCTTCACCTAACAAGCCCAAAGGCTCTACAGCTGTGACAACCAAATGACACTGTGTCTACTGCCGAGGAAAATACATCACGATCCATGCATTATGCATTGAGAAATTAACAAAAATGTCAAACACCCTGTCTGATTATGTTAAAGAAAGTGAGGAAAAAATGTCTTCTTTTCTTCATCCTCCATCAAGCTTTGTGAAATCTGTCAATTTTGTGTAATCCTGCTGACGAGCCAACTAACAAACAAATCACCAAACTGACTGACACAAGTGAAAAAATGTTAGTTGAATACTAGAAAATTAAACTCATTAGACAAGAAAAGTGTATCTCGGACAAATCTCACCTGAAAGTAATGGAAACACAGGTGCGCTCTAAAAATAGAAAGTGAATACTGTATGTGGTGTTCACTGGTGATATTGTGGCAGGGCACTACAAATAAATGAATGTAAGGGAAATCCTGGATTGTTTGCTGGGGTCTGAATGCTACCAAAACACAAATGACCTACAATCAATACTGTGCCTGAATCCATATTGTGTTGCTACAGACAGCATCGCTGCTGCTGCACTGTCCAATATCTGACATATATAAAACAGTTATAGAAACAGATCAATAGGAGGCACAGTCGACAATGTATTCAAACAGAAACTACATCTATATAACGGATGACTAGAATATTAATTATTAAGTAACCGAGGAACACACCACACCGAGGTCTGAAAGCTACTCCACAACCATCCGAGTGTCCGGTTTGGAATGCTCTTTCCAGCCTGTCTCTGTGTCACGCACAACAGAAAGGTAAAGGAATTTACTGACGCAGGAAAAGCAATGACCTACGTTAAGATGCACATTGTCCCTGCAGCAGAGTAGCGTGAGTGGGACTGTTTTTGTGTTTAGCCCAGGGCTCGACAGTGCGACTGTTTTGCTCGCATTTGCGAGTTGATTATTTCCAGTGCGAATAGAAAATTACATTCAGTCGCATCAGTGCGACTCCGACAGAACCTGTAGTACATGCACAGTTTTGCTGTTTACGTGAGCAGTGAGCAGTAAACACCCACACTTTTTCTGCCGTTTATCCGCAGTTTTGCACAAACGCCTCCCTACAGTGGCTCAGTCTCTCTGGTCGCCCTGTGTCTGCGCTCGCTGCAGCTGCCTCCTCTCCCCCTCCCTCTCCTGTTGCTGCTTCAAACATGATACCGGCTTTGGGACTGACCGGCTGATGATTGGCTGTTCCGCCTTAAGTCCCGCCTCTCTTGCTGTGTTAGATTTATTGTTCAGCTCGTGCTGATGATGCGGGAACTACCGTAAAATACCAAATAATAGCCGGGCTTTTATTTGTTTCAATCACTTAACAGACCAGGCGTTTATTTGGGACAGGCGTTTAATTCCCTCCTCACAAAAATCCGGGATGAAAATGTCACAAACTTTGCCAGCTTCTCTGTGAATTCTCTGGCATCCTTCTGGGCACAACACGTGAAAAAGGCGAAAAAGAAAAACGTGCAGTGTCAGTAGTCATGTCTTCTTCCTTGATGTTTTTTCAAAATAAATTTATTTGGAACTGGCAGTTATTTACCAAAATATACAGCTCCACCCAGCGTTTAAAGGGGACCACATGATGTGTTTTATAATGTTTTTATGTGTTTACAGCTGCTAATGTATGTAACGCTGTTACTGTGATGATACATGACAGTTAAATATTGAATATGTCTATAATAACCACATCCTGACATGTAACTGTGATTTTTGATGGGTACTAATAATAACAATCATGACAAAAAATTAACAAAGACTGCAGATCAAGATAAGAAGCTGCAACTGGCAGTGAACTGCTTTCTTTTCTGTTAGCAGTGAAGTGATGTACTCCATGACAGAACATTATAGAATATGCTAATGTATAAAATAACATTTAATGGTAAAAAAAAAAAACGAACAGTTGCAGTAGGCTTCTATTATTATAAATATGAAGCATATATATAGTTTATTATTATTTATCTCTACTTCTCCAAACTCAGGCTGCGCAGATTGGTGATTATGGTAGGGAACAGATCGACTATAGATATGTACTTTATATGACCCCACTTCAAAAACACAAACCATCCTTTTAATACATGGGTGTAGGTGTCACCGTTGATGACACGTCACCTACCAGTCTGTTTCAACAGTTTATCCGTAGTTGTGTTTCAACCTGTGAATCCTGTGTTCTTGTTTGTGTTTGCAGTGGTAGGTTGTTTGTGGAGTGTGGTCTGCTACATGAAGTATCGTTGGAGGAGAGAGGAAGAAGAGACCAGGCAGATGTATGACATGGTGGAAAGGATTATTGGTAAGGAACACTTGCTAATGTTAAGCGCACTACCTACACCACACATATATACACACACACATAATTTTGCCTTTTCTGTGGCAAACTGTGGCAAACTCTGTGGCAAATTGTCTTAAATTGAGAGGCTGATTGTTTTTTCCAAATAAATTAATCAACTGTTCTACTACCACCAGCAGGACATGTGTTTTGACAAAAAATACTTTACATGTGACACTTATCGCCCACTTAGTGACTATTTACAACCCTCTGGCTAGAAGCTGGTTAGCTGTCATGTACATTCATGAATCAATTTATTAATCCTTAAATATCTTTTTTTTTCTAGAATAAACATACATCATTACAGTGTTGACAAACAGTGTCATTTTACTTAACATTTTCAATGATAAAATAACTTAGTGGCATGTATTATTGATGTCTGTGCTGTCTTGTCACTGCCTTCTCGTCAAAGAAATAAGGGCTATTGATGATCTTACCTTGCCATATTTTTCGTAAACAAAATTGCTATTTTCAGTTGCTAGTACTGAAAGGAATATTTGCCAAATCAAACCAAATAACATGATCATACAGACAATCAGCATTTCCTTCATTATTCCTAACTGTGTTGTTGTTTTTCAGATGTGTTGAGAAGCCACAGTGAGGCTTGCCAAGAGAACCAGGATCTGCAGCCCTACCTGCCCATTCCCCATGTTAGAGACTCCCTGGTTCAGCCCCAGGACCGGCAAGTACATACAAGGCTGCAACAGCTTGTGTGCTGTAGCCTTTCTGTTAACACAGATGCGTTCATGTTGCAAATAGTGTTGCAACTGTATACTGTTTTTATGGTCTGCAGTTGTATTAAAATGAACGTTTATTATATAATGTACATTAGCTTATCTATTAACAAACTACATGAACTGTATATCTATTGATCTATCAATTCTGGAATGTTTGTAACTAGTTCTGATATTTCACAGGAAGGAATTGAAGAAGATTTGGGAGCAGGCTGTGAACTTTCTCTCTGCCAATGAGTCCAGAATTCGAACAGAGACTCAGAGGATTGGTGGAGCGGACTTCCTAGTCTGGAGGTGGATCCAACCTTCTCTCAGTTGTGAAAAGTCCTCCTTGATGCCCTCCAAAGTTTGGCAGGGAAAAGGTAACACACACTAAAGCATTTTCAGTGGCTCCATAGAGCATGTAACTTAAACTGTAGCAGTTACTCCTTCAGAAACCGGAAGAATCTAGGTATCATGGGTAAACGTTTATTGCTAATAGGCAAGAGCACGCCGTCATTGCCCCTCCAAAATTTCCTAGTAGTGACTATCAAGGAGCCCAGTATGCTCTTTGCTGTGATCCAAATGAGACCTCCCCTGCAGCTATAGTAAACTGTCTGCAACAATTTGTATGTTAGTAATAGTGTTGTCACCACACCAAAATTATGACTTCGGTACGATACCTGCCTAAAATATCACGATACTGATACTGAAACTATACCACGGCGAAAAAACTAAAACATCATCAAAAGTAATGAAATAAAATATTAGGTGATAGAATGTAGAACTTAAAATGATGTATTTGTTTTTAATTAAAACACTTAAACTTAAAACATCAAAATAAAAATATATATTTTTGTAAAAGCTGCTGAGCTTCATAGCTTTTGTATCCAAATAACCCGATTTTCCATTAAAAGCTCAGTGCTTGTAGTAGAAAAAAAATTAACAGCACATTAACTACAGTTTTATTCAGCATAAAAATAATGACCAAAAATGACATTAAGTGTGAGTCTGGCATTCATAAAATAAGATGATACTTTATTTGTCCCACAAAGGGGAAATGTGCAATTTGTATTTCATGTTGATAAAGTTCAAACCCTGGATTATTAGCCTGCAAACTACATTAGTGCACTAAAGTACAACACAAATGACCTAGACTTGGATGAGGTCTGTGCTCTTATCAGACCATTTTCTAATAATATAATTTACAATATATATTATAAATTGACAAAAATGTACATGCTATGATTATATTGCTAGTGCTGGTTGACTTAAAATAGATCATTTATAAGTGGTGTTGTTGATCAGCATACTTGTGTACACCAGCGCATGTTATGGTAAAGTTCATGTCACCAGTGTGAACGTTGCGTTTGCATACAGAGATGTGTGGAACCACATCGGACTGTTAAACAGTTAGCTTTTACTCCTGCAACTCTGATGGTGAAAAAATGTTGCTTGTCACAAAAAAAAAAACCTTGCTTGACTTACATCCAGGGGATATTAAGGTTATCTATTGCTAACCTGCAGCTTTTTGAACTCTTTGAACATGTCCGCATGTCTGTCAGCTAGATCTTTCGCCAAGTTGGACCTGTTGGCTCCCTTGGTCATTACGGATTGAAAGTATCGTTTACAGATGGACTTTGTGGTGTCCATGGGCTTGCCCTTACTGTCGGCAACGTAAGCGAAATATTTCCATATTTTGCTCCGTGCGTCTGCTTCTTCAACAAGCCTAGGACGGTTGGCAGGAGCACTCATGCCACTCTTAGCCGTGTCAGTCTCGCTCTGCTCTGTGACTGCCTGTCACTGCAAAACCCCGCCCACTCTGGCTGCAGGCAGTGAGGAAGCAGAGAGAAGCTGCATACAGACACGCTGCCCCGCTGTCGCACAAAGTTCATAAAGTACCGATACTAATAAAATGTGAAAAAGTATTGCTTTTAATGGCTGGGTACCCTGGTACCTTTCTAGTACCGGTTTACCGTGCAACGATCGCAGCCAGCTCAGGTCCACATACCATGTAGCTGTAGGCCCTGGTTACACATATTCGATTGTACTGAACCAGCAGTGTGTTCTGCCATTTTCATCAGTACATTGACATTTTTTCTTCCCGCCCCAGCTTTCCCTCTAGACCGGAGGAATTCTCCTCCCAACAGCCTGACTCCATGTCTGAAGATCAGAAACATGTTTGATCCGGTCATGTGAGTAGCTTTCCCTGCTGGGCTTATCACATTTAGTCTATATCATAATTCTACTTCTTTGAGCTCTTTGTATTTGTGTTTTCAGGGAGATTGGGGAGAACTGGGATCTAGCCATCCATGAGGCCATCCTGGAGAAGTGTAATGACAATGACGGCATCGTCCACATCGCTGTTGACAAGAACTCACGAGAGGTATGCTCCATCCTGTGAGTGATGAACTAACCTCACATTACCTGACCATTCTATTAGCTGCAGTGATATCACAACATGCTTCCTCTTTTCTTCACAGGGCTGTGTCTATGTAAAGTGTCTCTCTGCAGAGCACTCAGGGAAAGCCTTCAAGGCACTTCATGGCTCCTGGTTTGATGGTAAATTACACACTCAATAACACTTACGTTTAGAGCACATCAGCAGTAACAAAAGAAAAAAGAGCAGGGACTGTGTTTATGTGGGTGTTTTGCTTCAAGTACCGCTAAGAGGATGATATACAATCCAGGAAGTCCAGTCCAGTGTCTTGGCATACACCAATAACAAGACTTGCCTACTGCCCCATCAATATCTTTAATGTTTTTTTTAATCGAATGGTTTATATTTGCAGTAACTTAATACAGAGCTGTATAGATGAAAACAATGAAAAAAAGCCTATTTTCATATGACTATCCGTATAATATCAATATATTGCCCAGCCTACTGATCACTCATATAATGGTAAATCAGATGGGTATTTTGATATCTCTTTCTCAGAAACACACGTACACACACAAACACACACACCAAGTCTTGTGTGTGTGTGTGCTGACATCTTTATGAGCAGCGAAAGTAAAGAGAGATTTCGGTAAAGTTTTTATCTTCTGATGCCAGCTTTGGAAGGAAAACCACATAAAAAATTTCAAGAGCAATTTGAAGAGGATGCTAAATGTAATTATGAAACTCTGTTAACAAACACTCTGCCAGCAACCAAAAACTATACTACTACTGCAAACACTGGAGGTTGTATTTACAATGATATACTGGGGGGTATAACTCTCTTTCGACGAACAAGCTAATATTTAATGTGTGACCCTTGTCACCTACTAGGTGGCTATTTACATCCTTTGACTGTTAGCTAGAAGCTAGCTAGCTGTCAAGTTCATTCATTCATTCAATTATTACTTCTTAACTATCCCTTTTTTTCTAGAATTAACTTGCATCATCAAAGTGTTAATTTACTTAAATGTACCATTTTCATTTTAAAATAACCATGTCATATTTATTATTGATGTCTTTGCTGTCTTGTCATTGCCTCCTCATCAATGATTGGCCATTAATGATCTTACTTTGCCATACTTATAACAAAGTTAACACCACCCTCATTGCTAGTATTGAAAGGAAAACTTGCAAATTCATAACTCGATTACGAATCGATTTTCGATTATTAGTGATTATCGATTCGATTTTCGATTATTAACGCTTGTTGATCTTCCATTGAACATCAGTCAGCTGCTGAATTATTTTACTTCTCTTTTGAGTAACACCTCACAGCACCTTCAATATTGTATCAGTGTTTCCCCTAAGATGGAGTTGTAGCAGTGGAGGTGAGTGTTCACCCGCGTGCAAATGCAAAGCGCAAAGTGCTCCCTGCCAGGAGGTTTCTATGTGCAGGGTTCGTACGGGTGCTTGAAATCCTTGAAAGTGCTTGAATTTCAATGTTGTGTTTTCAAGGTCTGAATAGTGCTTGGATTTTAGTTTAAGTGCTTGAAAGTGCTTGACATTATAACTCTGTGTCTTTCACAAAATTGGGATCAGACTGGATAATTAATTTCTGAAGTTTTTGCTATTATAAAATATAATTTTAGATGTTTACAGCATGATACAATGTACATAACTGTGATAGAAAGTGAAGAAAAAAAATCACAAGTATATATATTCCCTTAGATATGTATTTCACCCCAGCAATAAGGTGCTGGAAATCTTAAAAATGACCCTTAAAAGTGCTTGAAAAGTGCTTGAATTTGACCTTGAAAAAAGTGTACGAACCCTGTATGTGTCTGTCGCCACCAGAGGGGCTCTTTAGGCTTAAGTACATAACAGTACATTTGTGCACAGTAATGAGCAGGGGCAATGTCTGTCTAGCTTACATATGAGGTGTCTCAAGCTTTAAGAAAATACACTTTTATTGAACACAATTAAAGTGTAATCTTTAAAACAATTATGGACAATAATTTCACAAAAAATATAGTAACAACAAACCATATACAATAAAATCACACAGTAATATAACACAAATACTAGAACAATCCAAAAGGTCTGTGCCTCTGTGAAGTAATCTGTAACTTGACATTGACAGCTCACAGTGGCCCTCGCGCATAGTAATGCTGCATTCGAGATGGAAGGAATTTTCTGACTTCCTACTAGAAAAAGTACACCAGAACGCCACTCAAAGTCAGAGTCCTTACTTGTGAACTTGGCACAAATCCATCCACCCCGAATGATAATCCTGAATCCATGATCAGTGTTGCCTGCTTCATGGTTGACATCTACCCTATGCTTGTTAAAATCGTTGTGCTGACATTATCAAGTAAACTCAAAGTTTCTCGTTACACCTTCTCCAAACCTGCCGCTAACGTTACCTCCGTTGTGGTGTATGCTGAGAGACAGCGCAGCGCAGCACGGCACTGCACGGAATAGCGAAGTTTAGCACGACGCATTACCTGCATCAAACAGTAACGGTATATCTGGATGAATGTAGCAAAGGAGACCGCTTGCAAAGTTTTTTTGACAGAGACAATGATAGTTGCCAAGCATAATAGAACCATGAATACTGGCAGCCGAAATTGTTATATTTAAGTTCATTATTCTAACAGCTGTAAGAAATAGAGTAACAGGCTTCATAGTCTCTATAGGTGGCCCACTGTGGTTCGGGCTTTATTTTCATAAATCGTTTCAAACAGGTGTGTCATTGAACTGGATATGAGGCATCCATAGCGCAAAATGATATAACGTTAGTATCTAAAGAGACAAGACTGAGCCCACTCTCCACCTCCTCACCTTAGAAAAAAATCAGCAGCGGCGGTCATATTTCAGCAGTTGTGGTCCGCCGCTGCTAGGTGCATATAGGGGAAACACTGTGTGTAGTGTAACTGCAATATCCAAATTATTATTTTTTACTTTGTTTTAAATGTAGTCTTTCACTGTTAAAAAAATGGCCATTTCAAGCCTTTGACTTACCGAGTAGGGCCTGCTTTTGTTCCAACACATAACTGGCTGTGGTGCTGCGATGAAAGAAGGCAGTGATCCATCTGACTCTACCCAAGTGTCCGGCCACAGTGGGCAGCTTCAGGGCTCGTTGGCAAGCGATGTTGAGAGTGTGAGCTAACACCAGACATGTAGAAAGTTGCCAAGCTCAGCAGCCAGGCTCATGTTAGAAGCATTGTCGGTGACGAGAACCAGGTTTTTTCTCTATTCCCCTCTTATCTGCCATTGCTTTGAGAAACTCACACATATTTGCACCTGTGTGGCTATCATCCGTAGCTCTCGTCTGAAGTACGTAGGACATAAGCCTCCATTCATTGCTGACATAGTGAGCTGTAACGGTCTTGTAAGAGACTGTAGCTCTGGATGTCCAGGCATCACACGTTATTGCTACCCAGTGAGCAGAGTTGAGGGACACTTGCACGGAAAGCTTTGTCTCCTTGTAAAGATTTGGAATCGATTTAAGTGTAAAAAAGGGATGGAATAACATAGCTTGGCTCCAGACTGTGGACCATGTAGCGGATGTCTGTGTTTTCCACCACGCTCTGTGGTCTCATGTCCTTCGCAATGAAGTAGGATATTCTGTTTGTGATTGTCTTAGCTCGCTCTGAGCTGGGCGCAAGCTTAGCAACCTCATGGAGAGTGCGCTGGTTTGGTGGGATGACAGGCTTCAGGTGATTGTCCTTTGCCCAGGCTGCCTCCCCTGGATGGAAGCGCGATGTGTGAGCCCTCATGTTGCTAGTATTGCTGCAGTACTTAGCTTAGTGCAGTGTTTCCCCTAGGATGGAGTTTCTTTCATAAAGGGGAAACACTGTAGTGTGGCAAAGCTTGCAGAAACATACGTTCTGTCGACATGTTGTGAAGTCCTTCCATAAAAAACCTAAATGCACCCACAGACTCGCTTTAAGGCCAGATGGAGCGGGGTGGATTATCTGGTTGCCGGTTGTTGCCATTTCTTGCTCCATTTTATCGCCTCGCACCCGCACTACCTGCAGTTTTTTACTCACTAATAAGATGAGTATTTCTCCTTGGGAAAAACTGTAAACTCTGATGTGATGTGCTCTATATACTGAATAGCCGTGACAGGCTTCTGGTTTTCATTTGACAGGTAAGCTGGTGACTGTGAAGTATCTGCGTTTGGACCGGTACCACCAGCGCTTCCCACAGGCCCTGGGCTGCAGCACGCCTCTGAAGGCCTCCAGCCTCCACCTGAACACCACAAGCACAGTGAAAACTACACCCTGCCTACAGCAACGTGGCTCAGCCAACTGTTCAGGCTTCTCATAAGATCAGTATCAGAAGTGGATTTAGCATTCTCCCCTGTGCCCTCCAAGCATGATCTGTGTCACAGGAGAGCTTTTTACTTATGTTTGTTTTTCTTTTTTAACACAGGATCTTTTCAAGAAAAGCTGTTCAGCAGTGCAGTGTTTGTTTTCTATAATTTTTGTATTAGAAATGTTATTGATTTAACTAGGAAGCAATGTTTTTTTCTGGAATATTTAAGATGTGTGCAGAGACTCTAACCCTTCATCCTCCTCTTCCACAATCTAACTGTTGCCATGATGGAGTTTATTTGGTCACTAAATAGAAATGGCTGCATGTATCAGAGTATGCTTTCAATTCAACAAAATGTGGATGTTAATTTTCTGAATATGTTAGATGTTGCTCCTTGTTATTATTATTCTTATTATTATTTAGTCAAGTGAGGAAGACATGAACAAACTTGTAGAGGGTGTGCTGTAAATACATGTGAATGGTGGCACAAGCTTTATTAAATCCTCTTTATTAAAAGCAAACCATGAGCTCAAATCTTTGTTGCTGCTCATTTGCAAAGTACATTATTATTATTATTACTGACATCCTTCAACTTGGGTCATTTTCACTGTTGGTGCATCCTTCTCATTGAATTGTGTTTCCAAACCTTGTATGATTGTCATCTCTCTGTATATGTGACCGACAGACCGGAGGAGCACACATATTTCAGGACGGCCCATGTCATTTATACTCAGTGCTCATCTCATTTGGGTGAGACAGATTTTTCCTGCCCTATGAAATCTGACTGTGTCAGTTCTGGTGTTTGATCATATAAGCCTCTTTCAATGAGTCAGCCACTTTTTTGTCATAAATTGACAGTTTGTTGTATGCAGCTACTACTATTCCAACCCTGGTAAGGGGGCTGTATTGAATTTTAGGGATTGCTGTTTACTTTTGTCTTTTTGGAGCACCTGTGTATTCAGAAAATGCAAAAAATCTAGGAGTTGCCAGATATAATTTTTGATGCAGTAAGTTTAGAGTTGGATTCATTATTTGCAGTGTTTAATTGTACAAATAATGCACATCTCACATTTTCTAAATCTGCTGCTGCAGACAACTTAACTGTGCCTTAAATTAGTTTTTATAAGACTGGCACTACATTACTGGAGAATGTCCTGAATTTAAGAAATGTTGAAACCATGTAAAGGATGAGTAGGGCTTGCTATAGATGTAGTTTTGGTAGTGTTTGACATCATCAAATGTGGTGTTTTGTAGCAGTTTCCTTTATATATTGAACCAAATGCTTCTCTCTATTTATTATTATTATTTTTTATTTTAATCAGCCATGGTGTGCGATTTCATTGACCTGTTACACGGGTGTCAAAACTTTTGTTTCATCAAGCCATCCATTAATCTTTCATTCACTTCCACACAGTTGTCAGGATGTTTAAAATGGCAAAATAGAGTGATCACTCTCAGAAATAAGCCAATTGACACTGTATCACTGTAATCTATTTTTGTATGGCTCCAACGGATTGGTGAATCTGCAGCATCTCAGGCCACCCTGCTGGTAATGAGGCTGTATTTAAATGTTGGTTTGATGTGACAGCACTTTTCCAGGCTTGTTCTCCACCTTTGAATTCATCTGCACAGATGCATTCTTTTTCCTCTGATGTATTTTATGTAAACACTGTATATTGATATAACTGTAATATGTACTACTATATGCAGCTTTATTTCCATTGGGTTGTATGTTTGGAGTTACCAGTATCCCTAACCTGCTAGCCGGAGAGGGGAGGTGTACATTACAACAGACATTCAAAAAGATACAGATGTTTTAATGTAATTTGTCAATTGTATAAAAAGCTCAAATTAAAGGTTTATTAGGGGTTTTTAAACTGTGCTTGTTGTGCTTTTCTCTCATTTGCTTACATGGCACATTGGTTCCCTGTGGGTCTTTTATGTGTTTTAGCCATTCATGTATGTTGATAATCTTTTGGTTTGATTTTTTTTGGCATTGAAATCCATAACGTATTTCTCATCATTTTTAAATAATAGGTGGTAAAAGACTTAAATGGCCTCCATTTCATACCGTGTCCAATATATCTGTCCATCAAGGACAAGCGGTCAGTATTAAATAAATAAAACATTAAATTAATATTCCTAAATACAAGGCTGATTGCATTCCGGCACCTTGCCGGATCTCCGGCGTACCGGCGCGACTGCGAAAAAAAAAAATGAAAAACCGGGTTTACTTAGAGATCTTACATACAGTTCTCTGGATCTACCAGAGGCGCAACTTTCACTCAATCACAATAGTGATAGGTCTACTAGCCAATCAGAAATACAGTGGGGGCGGGCCTTGGCCAAACATTGATCCAGAGAGCAGTCGCTCTACATGCTGTTGAATCTGGGTTGTCCATACTGGCAACGCGCAGTATGGAAAACCAGTATCGATTCAGAAAATCCTCTGAATTGATTCAGGGAAGCAGCGGCCCCCGACCACCCGCTGTCCCTCGCCAGACACCTGTCGATCCGCGCCTTAAGCAGCTTGAAGCGCCTCGCCCGCGTCCTCGTTCGAGGGTCGGAGGGTGATGCGCCGCGAAAACACCGTCGGAGCTGTGGAGGCGGGTAGCTGATGTCTGACTCACCGCTCCTTCGGAGACTGTAAACTCCCAGCGCTGCTGATCTCACCCTGGCCGCTGCACCGGGGTGGGGGGGGTGCCAGTGTCAACGTTTTACACCCCCCCCCCCCCCCCCCCGCGTCTAGCCGGAGGGCGGAGGGACCACGGTTATGTCTGTTTATGGGGGGCATGGTCTGACATAAACAGAAATAACCAGACATAACCACCAAGAACAAAGTTCAGGCTCAAGATTTTTTATTTTTTTTTGCAATCACCCCTGTCAATAGACAACATATATAACCATTACATTTTGAACAAATCCAGTTAGTTTTAAATACTCTTCAGTGCATCTTCCTGCTACGATGAAATAATATTGAAGATAAGTTTTAAAATAAAATTGTGTTAAACCACAATTGTATGGTTACAATATATGTTACAATTGATATTTTATTTGCATGCATTTATGATCATGATTATTTCACAGTTTATATTGACAACATTTGATCTACATACCTATGACCTTCACGGTCCTTTCTAAAAGGACAGACATGACATTATGCCTTCGAGATAGTTATAAATTAATTAAATCTTAGACTATTTTTTTAGTCATGCTCTTTGATAATTATTGTATAATGCGTATTAACAATAGTTTAGTGTATTCAACATTTATCATAACCATAAAAATTATCTCTCGATGGGTCTTACACCTAATGTACACTGTGCCATTTCATTAAGCTTTGTCGCCCAGACCTATTTTTTGTCTGCTTCACTGTTGTTTTAGTGCTTTTTTTTATGTTGGATAAAACGTTGACTAAGAATGAGTATGGGCTGCATTGCATTGCATTACGGCTGCATCATATTTTGACGAAGCTGCTATCCGTGAAATGCAAACTGAGTGGGGTCCTGGCCATAACTGGACATGTGCATGTCCCCTGCCATTTTACGCGTACCAGTTACACAGCCGTAGGACTACAGTCTGCTGGTCGACGGGGCGTACTGTGTTCCTCCCGGTGTACTGTTGCTAGTGACATACACTCAACTGTCCACGTTGCGTTTCTCCTGCTGCTTTTCGCCGGTATGTATAGAAGACTCTTGTATTCTGTGGAATAACTTCAAGTAAACCGTGACATGAGTCGATTTCCGGTGTCAGTTATAGCGACAAACTCGCAATATGGTCGATTGCGTTTCTTTTCTCTGTAGGCAAGAACACTGGCAATCAGAAAGGCGACAGGCTGCTAACTTTACTGACATTACTGTAAGAATCATTAGATTACTATACAAAGTTATATCGGTGCAAGTGAAGAGGCTGCATATCGATTTGACGGGTGCTTTAAGGATTGTCTAATGCTCTAATGCTGCCAACACTCGTGTGTTTAAATACGAGCAGTGGTGATTCAGGAAAGAAATCTCAAAGAATGACGAAAATTAAGCCTGCTGTATTTCATGTTTTTTTCTTAACGTCGTCATACCCCGTAATATATGCTATGTGATGACGTCAGAAAGCAAATATTTTGAGAGAGTTCGATGTATTCACTTGTTATACATAAAGTTTACCACATGATCACAATAGATATCCAAAAAACACATTACAGAAACATTTGGTGTCTGAAAACTAGGAATGTCTAGGGGGCAGCTCTATGCAGGGGTAAGAGGAGGCAGCGCCCACTCAAAAAAATGTCTTGCCCCCTCAAATCAAAATGTTAGAAGTTGAGGAAAGCACATTTTAATATAGTCACAAAATTTATATATTACAAGTTGACAAAATTATCTGCAGAAGCAGAAAAATCCGCTGAAAAAGGAACACACGTACAGAATCAGCTTCCCTCTCATCTCTCTGTCCCTCCGCTGTGCGTGTATTCACAGGCATTTGCGGAATATCCGTGCAGCAATGTTCCGCATGTAAAGCATGCACATTGAGTCCGGTGCGAAATGTTCGCATTCTTGTGTTCTAATTTTGCACCAAACGAAAAAAAAGTTGTGGTTCATTATCTGACAGGAGTGCTCAAGCTCTTCGGCACCTACAGAGCCGGCTAATAACTATAGCAATTGGCTGGGCCCTTGATCAAGCAATTGTGTGTTGTTGTTTTTTTAATAACTCAAAATAATGACTGTATTTCCAGCTAGAAAACGGGCATCTCTCTCCCTCCATTGTTGTTGACGCTTGTGTCGCTGCGTGGTGTTAAGCCTGATTTATGCTTCTGCGTCGCAGCGACGGCGTTGCTACGTCGTCGACGCAGACCCCTATGCGGACCCTACGCCGTAGTCTGACGTGCGCCTCCAAAAATCCTGACTACGCGTCACGTCGACGCATCGAGATGCGAACGGCAAGGACTGTGATTGGTCCGCTTAGAACGTCATTTCCGGCAGTTGCTTTTCTGGTCAACAGTATAACAACACCGCCATTTTTAAAGTTTTTGTGGTACGTGTAATAACAGCATTTGTTGTTCAATATCCACAAGCTCCATCTCCAAAAACACCCGCTCCATCTCAGTTGCCATTGTTTACTGTCTGACTGGAAGAAAACCACGGAATCCGATATGAACCCCCCCGAAACCAAACAAAGACACAGCCACACCCCCCTAGCGGCTTGGCGGTGAATTGCACAACAACGCGTTCCCTCGACGCAGAACTTAGAATGCTCAATGACGGCGTAGGGTCGACGACATAGGTACGCCGTCGCCGCGACGCAGAAGCATAAACCAGGCTTTACACGTGAGTTATCCTCATGCTGAAAACCTGACTTGTCGCACATGTGACATCACTCCCGAAACGCAAGAAGAAAGCGAAAATATATATTTTTACTAAGGAAAATGACAAAAATGATAGTAACGCACAGGGACTTGAATAAGTAACTTTAATCTGATTACTGGTTTGGAAATATTAACACGTTAGATTATTCGTTACTGCAAAAAGTGGTCAGATTAGAGTAACGCGTTACCGGCATCACTGATTGTGTAACTTAAGTTCAACATGGAGCTTGAAGATGTAAAAGAAAAAAAGAAAAACAGAAGAATTAACTTTGAGCAAGTTTGGAGGAAAGTCAGAGGTATGGAACCATTTTAAACAAATCATGGGCAGGATAATAACGTGTCGGCTTTGTCGAGTGCATTAAGTGCAGCACTTGTTGCATTATTCATTAAGATAATTCTAAACATATTTCTGTGGTTCAAACAACATGGAATTGTAGTTAAGAATGTCATTTATAACAGTCCACGTATTAAAAAAATGTCGGGTTTAAATCGGGCTCAGCCTCATTATTACAGTTAATGTGTCAGGCCGGGCCGGGCCGGGCTCGGACACAACATGCACGGGCTCGGGTCGGGTCGGGCTTCATATTTTGGGCCCGATCTAAGCTCTAGCTGGGACACCAGAATGATTAAACTTTCACTCATTTTATTAGATAAATCGTTTGCTTTGTATGATGTCACTTCCCATCTATAAAGCAAATGATTTCACTGGTCAAGGGTGTAGTTTCGCAGACGGAATTCCGCAGACAACAAAGTGGTTGCGGATTTTTTTTTTTGTCGCACGAACGTTCCGCCCTGGTGTGCAAGCTCCCATTATAACCCATGAAATCATTATTTATAAATTGTAGCACTGTAGCCTGACAGTGTAGTGTCAGGTTTCACCACGGCCACGAAGCGGGAAGACTTTGAAGAAGCAGCAGCATTGTAAGCACAGAGATGAGTGTCCACATCCACTGCGTGTCCAACTGAAGATAAATATTCTGTGTCCAGGGGTGGGCTGGCCACAGGTTCAGGAGTATTCCCGAAACAACTGTCTGTTCCAGGCTGAACAGCCGGTGGTCAGAACGTTTTTTTACCCCATAAGACTGCCACAGGTGGCACAGAGTGGAACATCAGACTGGGTCAATCTAATATTTAGCATATTAAGGGGGGATACGAGCGGCCCCTCCCAACTTGAGCTGATCCTTGTTTCTATTGAAATGTGATTGCCTCAGCCGCTCAGTCAGTCATTAAACCGTTATTTTCCTGTTTAAAAAAAAGAAAGAGGAGCGGGATAAATTCAAATTAGCAAATGTGCTAAAAAGAAAGACGCCGGAAAAAGAGATGGGTGGAGTAGAAAAGTTAAGGGAAAAAAAGAAAAAACGGTTAATACAGGATGCAGCCAAATGCGCCAAATTAACAGAGCTTTTACTGGTGGAGGGGTGAAGGTCAGCGCGGCTTTCAGTCAGTCAGGCCAGTGACGACACAGGACCCAGCAGCAGACTGGGTCGGGTTGTAATTTTCAGGCCCGTTGAGAACTATAGTTTGTGTTTTGGATGTGTTCAGGGCACACAGAACTAGGCTTTCAACCGATCTGCTTGGCTATATTGGATCGGCCAATATTTTGCATTTTGTGTAATTTGTGAGATCGGTGTAATGTCTTAATTTGCCTTTCCGATCAATGACGTCATTGTTGTGTTAAAACGTTTTGCAGATGCTCCCCTGCAATCTATGCAACGGGATGTTTTACCCGTCTCATTTACCTCAAAGAAGTTCCATGGTACGACATGTTTGTTTGCTAGTGATGATGTTGCTAGCTAATTAGTGGGCTGTGCTCGCCAGCCCACTATGGACACCTCTATAGCAGAGCTATAGGTGTCCATAGTGGGCTGTGCGGAGCACAGCCCACTATTGTTATTGCTCGTGTCTCTTCTTATTAGTGTGAATGCTGCAAGCATTCACACTATTGTTCTTCTGGAGTTTATTATTAGTGGGCTGTGCTCGCCAGCCCACTATGGACACCTCTATAGCAGAGCTATAGGTGTCCATAGTGGGCTGTGCAGAGCACAGCCCACTATTGTTATTGCTCGCGCCTCTTTTTATTTTTCTTCTTCCGTCCTTTTTTTGGCACTTTTCACGCCCCGCACCGTTGAGCGAATACAAACAAAAAATACATCAAAACGTGCGGCTCGGGCGGACTCGGTATGCTATTATTTTTCTCAGGAAAATATGAATTTTTCGCGACGTGAGTCGCGAAAAACTGCGATAAATTTCCCATAAGGAATGAATGGGGCGAGGTCAAAAAAGTCGCAAATCTGCGACATTTTTAAACATCTCCTGCTCGGGCATACGTTCACGTGGAAACACCATTCCAGCTTTAAAATGTAGGCACAAGTCCTGAGTATTCAAGTTGTATTTGAACTTTTTTCCTATGTTGTGTAGTTTTTGAACTGTGATCCTTGAATGAAGGTGAGTGATTTTGGAAAAATTCAGGGTTTTCAATGATTGTGTATGGCGGAATGTTCGTGCAGCAGCGTGGAGAGGGCCAACTGACAGAGTGAGAGAGACTCAAAAATTTGCTCCGAAATTTTCTCTTTCCGTGACGATCCTGACCACAAATTGGGCTCAAAAACAGTGATATTTCCCAGAGTTGTAGCCACACTTGTCTTCTTTCTCCCAATGTGTCTACTTTATCGGTAGGATTTACGGTTTTTGAATTATCGACCGCTAACCGACAAGAGTAGCTCTGAAATGCTCCATTTACTCCAATGTAAATCGGGAGAAGGATTTCCAAAACTGCACGCTTTTTTAACTCGCTGCCATTTCCACATTTCTGAAGCTAGGACCACAAAACTTAATGAGTGTGTTCTTTAAGGCCTTTCTGGCTCGATCGTGAAAAAAAATTGTTGATATCATGTAAGATTTTGACCAAATAGCACTAGTTTGACGTCCTAGATGTGAGGCAGAAATTGCTCTCAAATCAGCTCCCTCACAGGCCGTTGCTACGGCCCTTGCCAACGGTCACCTAGCAACCAAAAACAGCTGGGCCAAGAGAGAGAGTGACAGACAGACAGACACTAGACACACATCAGACAGACAGACAGACAGACAGACAGACACACAGGAGACACACATCAGACAGACAGAAAGACAGACAGGAGACACACATCAGACAGACAGACGGACAGACAGACAGAGCGACATGTAGACACACACACACAGAGCTGCTTAAGCGTGCTCTCACATGCACACAGACGCACACACACAGTATATTTCCCAGCATTTAAACGACATTAAACGATCATTTTTTCACTCATTCAATGTGCGGCTTGATCGGACTCTGTATGCTATAATTCAGTTCTCTAGAATATTAATCTTTCGCGTCGTAAGACGCGAACAGCTGCGAGACACTTCCCATAAGGAATGAATGGGATGAGGTCAAAAAACTCGCAAATCTGCGATGTTTTTCGAACATCTCCTGCTCTGGCATACATTCAGCTAGAAACACCATTCCAGCTTTAAAATGTAGGCACAGGTCTTGAGTATTTTTGTTGTATTTGAACTTTTTTCCTATGATGTGTAGTTTTTGAACAGTGAGACACTCAAAAAATCTTTCAGAAATGTTCTCTTTCCGTGAAGGTCCCAGCCACAAATTTGGCTCAAAAACATTGATATTTTCTAGAGTTGTAGCCACACTTGTCTTCTTTCTCCCAATGTGTCTACTTTATCGGTAGGATTTATGGTTTTGGATTGATCTGCCTCTAACCGACAAGAGTAGCTCTCAACTGTTCTATTCACTCCAATGTAAATCGGGAAGAGGTTTTGCAAAACTGCGGCCTTTTTTAACTCGCTCCTATTACCACATTTCTGAAACCAGGACCACAAAACTTAATGTGTGTGTTCCTTAAGGCATTTCCCGCTTGATGGTGAGGAAACTTTGCTGATGCCATGTTTGCTTTTTCGTCACGGGGCAAACCGCACAGCCCACTCTCGCGATTTCCCAGCGGGGAATTGTCTAGTTAGTGGGCTGTGCTCGCCAGCCCACTATGGACACCTCTATAGCAGAGCTATAGGTGTCCATAGTGGGCTGTGCGGAGCACAGCCCACTATTGTTATTGCTCGCGCCTCTTCTTATTATTTTTCATCCTCCCGCTCTTTTTTGGCACTTTTCACGCCCCACACCGTTGAGCGAATACACACAAAAAATATATCAAAACGTGCGGCTCGGGCAGACTCGGTATGCTATTATTTTTCTCACCAGAATATAAATTTTTCGCGACGTAAGTCGGAAAAACTGCGATAAATTTCCTATAAGGAATGAATGGGACGAGGTCAAAAAACTCGCAAATCTGCGACGTTTTTCAAACATCTCCTGCTCGGGCATACGTTCACGTAGGAAACACCATTCCAGCTTTAAAATGTAGGCACAAGTCCTGAGTATTTTTGTTGTATTTGAACTTTTGTCCTACGATGTGTAGTTTTTGAACTGTGACCCTTGAATGGCGGTGAGTGATTTTGGAGAAATTCAGGGTTTTCAATGAGTGTGTATGGCGGAATGTTCGTGCAGCAGAGTGGAGAGGACCAACTGACAGAGTGAGCGAGATTCAAAAATTCGCTCCGAGATTTTCTCTTTCCGTGACGATCCTGGCCACAAATTAGGCTCAAAAACAGTGATACTTTCCAGAGTTGTAGCCACACTTGTCTTCTTTCTCCCAATGTGTCCACTTTATCGGTAGGATTTACGGTTTTTGAATTATCGACCGCTAACCGACAAGAGTAGCTCTGAAATGCTCCATTTACTCCAATGTAAATCGGGAGAAGGATTTCCAAAACTGCACTCTTTTTTAACTCGCTGCCATTTCCACATTTCTGAAGCTAGGACCACAAAACTTAATGAGTGTGTTCTTTAAGGCCTTTCTGGCTCGATCGTGAAAAAAAATTGTCGATATCATGTATGATTTTGACCAAATAGCACTAGTTTGACGTCCTAGATGTGAGGCAGAAATTGCTCTCAAATCAGCTCCCTCACAGGCCGTTGCTACGGCCCTTGCCAACGGTCACCTAGCAACCAAAAACAGCTGGGCCAAGAGAGAGAGTGACAGACAGACAGACACTAGACACACATCAGACAGACAGACAGACAGACAGACAGGAGACACACATCAGACAGACAGACAGACAGACACACAGGAGACACACATCAGACAGACAGAAAGACAGACAGGAGACACACATCAGACAGACAGACGGACAGACAGACAGAGCGACATGTAGACACACACACACAGAGCTGCTTAAGCGTGCTCTCACATGCACACAGACGCACACACACAGTATATTTCCCAACATTTAAACTACATTAAACGATCATTTTTTTCACTCATTCAATGTGCGGCTTGATCGGACTCTGTATGCTATAATTCAGTTCTCTAGAATATTAATCTTTCGCGTCGTAAGACGCGAACAGCTGCGAGACACTTCCCATAAGGAATGAATGGGATGAGGTCAAAAAACTCGCAAATCTGCGATGTTTTTCAAACATCTCCTGCTCTGGCATACGTTCACGTAGAAACACCATTCCAGCTTTAAAATGTAGGCACAAGTCCTGAGTATTTAAGTTGTATTTGAACTTTTTTGCCTATGATGTGTAGTTTTTGAACTGTGATCCTTGAATGAAGGTGAGTGATTTTGGAAAAATTCAGGGTTTTCAATGATTGTGTATGGCGGAATGTTCGTGCAGCAGCGTGGAGAGGGCCAACTGACAGAGTGAGAGAGACTCAAAAATTTGCTCCGAAATTTTCTCTTTCCGTGACGATCCTGACCACAAATTGGGCTCAAAAACAGTGATATTTCCCAGAGTTGTAGCCACACTTGTCTTCTTTCTCCCAATGTGTCTACTTTATCGGTAGGATTTACGGTTTTTAAATTATCGACCGCTAACCGACAAGAGTAGCTCTGAAATGCTCCATTTACTCCAATGTAAATCGGGAGAAGGATTTCCAAAACTGCAAGCTTTTTTAACTCGCTGCCATTTCCACATTTCTGAAGCTAGGACCACAAAACTTAATGAGTGTGTTCTTTAAGGCCTTTCTGGCTCGATCGTGAAAAAAAATTGTTGATATCATGTAAGATTTTGACCAAATAGCACTAGTTTGACGTCCTAGATGTGAGGCAGAAATTGCTCTCAAATCAGCTCCCTCACAGGCCGTTGCTACGGCCCTTGCCAACGGTCACCTAGCAACCAAAAACAGCTGGGCCAAGAGAGAGAGTGACAGACAGACAGACACTAGACACACATCAGACAGACAGACAGACAGACAGACACACAGGAGACACACATCAGACAGACAGAAAGACAGACAGGAGACACACATCAGACAGACAGACGGACAGACAGACAGAGCGACATGTAGACACACACACAGAGCTGCTTAAGCGTGCTCTCACATGCACACAGACGCACACACACAGTATATTTCCCAGCATTTAAACGACATTAAACGATCATTTTTTCACTCATTCAATGTGCGGCTTGATCGGACTCTGTATGCTATAATTCAGTTCTCTAGAATATTAATCTTTCGCGTCGTAAGACGCGAACAGCTGCGAGACACTTCCCATAAGGAATGAATGGGATGAGGTCAAAAAACTCGCAAATCTGCGATGTTTTTCAAACATCTCCTGCTCTGGCATACATTCAGCTAGAAACACCATTCCAGCTTTAAAATGTAGGCACAGGTCTTGAGTATTTTTGTTGTATTTGAACTTTTTTCCTATGATGTGTAGTTTTTGAACTGTGATCCTTGAACGATGGTGAGTGATTTTGGAGAAATTCTGGGTTTTCAATGATTGTGTATGGGGGAATGTTCGTGCAGCAGAGTGGAGAGGGCCAACTGACTCCGTCACAGTCCGTTGCTACGGCCCCTGCCAACTGTCACCTAGCAACCGAAATCAGCTGGGCAAAGAGAGAGAGTGAGAGACAGACAGACAGACAGACAGACAGGAGACATACATCAGACAGACAGACAGACAGACAGGAGACACACATCGGACAGACAGACAGACAGACAGACAGGAGACACACATGAGACAGACAGACAGACAGAGAGACATGTACACACACACACACACACACAGCAATGCTTAAGCGTGCACTCACATGCACACAAACGCACACACAGTATATTTCCCAACATTTAAACTACATTTAATGATTATTTTTTTGCTCATTCAATGTGCGGCTCGATCGGACTCGGGTTGCTATTATTCAGCTTTACGAAATGTTAATTTTTCGCGACATAAGTCGCGAAAACTGCGATATAATTTCCCATAAGGAATGTATGGGGGGAGGTCAAAAAAGTCACAAATCTGCAACGTTTTTCAAACATCTCCTGCTCTGGCATACGTTCACGTAGAAACACCATTTCAGCTTTAAAATGTAGGCACAAGTACTGAGTATTTAAGTTGTATTCAAACTTTTTTCCTATGATGTGTAGTTTTTGAACTGTGATCCTTGAATGACGGTGAGTGATTTTGGAAAAATTCTGGGTTTTCAATGATTGTGTATGGCGGAATGTTCGTGCAACAGAGTGGAGAGGGCCAACTGACAGAGTGAGAGAACTTCAAAAATTTGCTCAGACATTTTCTCTTTCCGTGATGATCCTGGCCACAAATTGGGCTCAAAAACAGTGATATTTTCCAGAGTTGTAGCCACACTTGTCTTCTTTCTTCCAATGTGTCTACTTTATCGGTAGGATTTACGGTTTTTGAATTATCGACCGCTAACCGACAAGAGTAGCTCTCAAATGCTCCATTTACTCCAATGTAAATCGGGAGGAGAAATTTCAAAACTGCAGCCTTTTTTAACTCACTGCCATTTCCACATTTCTGAAGCTAGGACCACAAAACTTGATGTGTGTGTTCCTTAAGGCCTTTCCCGCTTGATGGTGAGGAAACTTTGCTGATGCCATGTTTGCTTTTTCGTCACGGGGCAAAGCGTACAGCCCACTCTCGCGATTTCCCGGCGGGGAATTGTCTAGTTATTTTTCATCCTCCCGCTCTTTTTTGGCACTTTTCACGCCCCGCACCGTTGAGCGAATACACACAAAAAATATATCAAAACGTGCGGCTCGGGCAGACTCGGTATGCTATTATTTTTCTCACCAGAATATAAATTTTTCGCGACGTAAGTCGGGAAAAACTGCGATAAATTTCCTATAAGGAATGAATGGGACGAGGTCAAAAAACTCGCAAATCTGCGACGTTTTTCAAACATCTCCTGCTCTGGCATACGTTCACGTAGAAACACCATTCCAGCTTTAAAATGTAGGCACAAGTCCTGAGTATTTTTGTTGTATTTGAACTTTTGTCCTACGATGTGTAGTTTTTGAACTGTGACCCTTGAATGGCGGTGAGTGATTTTGGAGAAATTCAGGGTTTTCAATGAGTGTGTATGGCGGAATGTTCGTGCAGCAGAGTGGAGAGGACCAACTGACACAGTGAGCGAGATTCAAAAATTCGCTCCGAGATTTTCTCTTTCCGTGACGATCCTGGCCACAAATTAGGCTCAAAAACAGTGATATTTTCCAGAGTTGTAGCCACACTTGTCTTCTTTCTCCCAATGTGTCCACTTTATCGGTAGGATTTACGGTTTTTGAATTATCGACCGCTAACCGACAAGAGTAGCTCTGAAATGCTCCATTTACTCCAATGTAAATCGGGAGAAGGATTTCCAAAACTGCACTCTTTTTTAACTCGCTGCCATTTCCACATTTCTGAAGCTAGGACCACAAAACTTAATGAGTGTGTTCTTTAAGGCCTTTCTGGCTCGATCGTGAAAAAAAATTGTCCATATCATGTATGATTTTGACCAAATAGCACTAGTTTGACGTCCTAGATGTCAGGCAGAAATTGCTCTCAAATCAGCTCCCTCACAGTCCGTTGCTATGGCCCTTGCCAACGGTCACCTAGCAACCAAAAACAGCTGGGCCAAGAGAGAGAGTGACAGACAGACAGACACTAGACACACATCAGACAGACAGACAGACAGACAGACAGACACACAGGAGACGCACATCAGACAGACAGACAGACACACAGGAGACACACATCAGACAGACAGACAGACAGACAGGAGACGCACATCAGACAGACAGACAGACAGACACACAGGAGACACACATCAGACAGACAGACAGACACACAGGAGACACACATTAGACAGACAGACAGACAGGAGACACACATCAGACAGACAGACAGACAGACAGGAGACACACATCAGACGGACAGACAGACAGAGCGACATGTAGACACACACACACAGAGCTGCTTAAGCGTGCTCTCACTTGCACACAGACGCACACACACAGTATATTTCCCAACATTTGAACTACATTAAACAATCATTTTTTCACTCATTCAATGTGCGGCTTGATCGGACTCTGTATGCAATAATTCAGTTTTCTAGAATATTAATCTTTCGCGTCGTAAGACGCGAACAGCTGCGAGACACTTCCCATAAGGAATGAATGGGATGAGGTCAAAAAGGTCGCAAATCTGCAATGTTTTTCAAACATCTCCTGCTCTGGCATACATTCAGCTAGAAACACCATTCCAGCTTTAAAATGTAGGCACAGGTCTTGAGTAGTTTTGTTGTATTTGAACTTTTTTCCTATGATGTGTAGTTTTTGAACTGTGATCCTTGAATGATGGTGAGTGATTTTGGAGAAATTCTGGGTTTTCAATGATTGTGTATGGGGGAATGTTCGTGCAGCAGAGTGGAGAGGGCCAACTGACTCCCTCACAGTCCGTTGCTACGGCCCCTGCCAACTGTCACCTAGCAACCGAAATCAGCTGGGCAAAGAGAGAGAGTGACAGACATACAGACAGGAGACATACATCAGACAGACAGACAGACAGACAGACAGGAGACACACATCGGACAGACAGACAGACAGACAGGAGAAACACATGAGACAGACAGACAGAGAGACATGTACACACACACACACACACACATGAGACAGCCATGCTTAAGCTTGCACTCACATACATGCAAACGCACACACACAGTATATTTCCCAACATTTAAACTACATTAATGATTATTTTTCCGCTCATTCAATGTGCGGCTCATTCGGACTCGGGTTGCTAATATTCAGCTTTACGAAATATTAATTTTTCGCGACATAAGTCGCGAAAAACTGCGATAAATTTCCCATAAGGAATGAATGGGGCGAGGTCAAAAAAGTCGCAAATCTGCGACGTTTTTCAAACATCTCCTGCTCTGGCATACGTTCACGTAGAAACACCATTTCAGCTTTAAAATGTAGGCACACGTCCTGAGTATTTAAGTTGTATTTGAACTTTTTTGCTATGATGTGTAGTTTTTGAACTGTGATCCTTGAATGACAGTGAGTGATTTTGGAAAAATTCAGGGTTTTCAATGATTGTGTATGGCGGAATGTTCGTGCAGCAGCGTGGAGAGGGCCAACTGACAGAGTGAGAGAGACTCAAAAATTCTCTCTGAAATTTTCTCTTTCCGTGACGATCCTGGCCACAAATTAGGCTCAAAAACAGTGATATTTTCCAGAGTTGTAGCCACACTTGTCTTCTTTCTCCCAATGTGTCCACTTTATCGGTAGGATTTACGGTTTTTGAATTATCGACCGCTAACCGACAAGAGTAGCTCTGAAATGCTCCATTTACTCCAATGTAAATCGGGAGAAGGATTTCCAAAACTGCACGCTTTTTTAACTCGCTGCCATTTCCACATTTCTGAAGCTAGGACCACAAAACTTAATGAGTGTGTTCTTTAAGGCCTTTCTGGCTCGATCGTGAAAAAAAATTGTTGATATCATGTAAGATTTTGACCAAATAGCACTAGTTTGACGTCCTAGATGTGAGGCAGAAATTGCTCTCAAATCAGCTCCCTCACAGGCCGTTGCTACGGCCCTTGCCAACGGTCACCTAGCAACCAAAAACAGCTGGGCCAAGAGAGAGAGTGACAGACAGACAGACACTAGACACACATCAGACAGACAGACAGACAGACAGACACACAGGAGACACACATCAGACAGACAGAAAGACAGACAGGAGACACACATCAGACAGACAGACGGACAGACAGACAGAGCGACATGTAGACACACACACAGAGCTGCTTAAGCGTGCTCTCACATGCACACAGACGCACACACACAGTATATTTCCCAGCATTTAAACGACATTAAACGATCATTTTTTCACTCATTCAATGTGCGGCTTGATCGGACTCTGTATGCTATAATTCAGTTCTCTAGAATATTAATCTTTCGCGTCGTAAGACGCGAACAGCTGCGAGACACTTCCCATAAGGAATGAATGAGATGAGGTCAAAAAACTCGCAAATCTGCGATGTTTTTCAAACATCTCCTGCTCTGGCATACATTCAGCTAGAAACGCCATTCCAGCTTTAAAATGTAGGCACAAGTCCTGAGTATTTAAGTTGTATTTGAACTTTTTTGCTATGATGTGTAGTTTTTGAACTGTGATCCTTGAATGAAGGTGAGTGATTTTGGAAAAATTCAGGGTTTTCAATGATTGTGTATGGCGGAATGTTCGTGCAGCAGCGTGGAGAGGGCCAACTGACAGAGTGAGAGAGACTCAAAAATTTGCTCCTAAATTTTCTCTTTCCGTGACGATCCTGACCACAAATTGGGCTCAAAAACAGTGATATTTCCCAGAGTTGTAGCCACACTTGTCTTCTTTCTCCCAATGTGTCTACTTTATCGGTAGGATTTACGGTTTTTAAATTGTCGACCGCTAACCGACAAGAGTAGCTCTGAAATGCTCCATTTACTCCAATGTAAATCGGGAGAAGGATTTCCAAAACTGCAAGCTTTTTTAACTCGCTGCCATTTCCACATTTCTGAAGCTAGGACCACAAAACTCAATGAGTGTGTTCTTTAAGGCCTTTCTGGCTCGATCGTGAAAAAAAATTGTTGATATCATGTAAGATTTTGACCAAATAGCACTAGTTTGACGTCCTAGATGTGAGGCAGAAATTGCTCTCAAATCAGCTCCCTCACAGGCCGTTGCTACGGCCCTTGCCAACGGTCACCTAGCAACCAAAAACAGCTGGGCCAAGAGAGAGAGTGACAGACAGACAGACACTAGACACACATCAGACAGACAGACAGACAGACAGACACACAGGAGACACACATCAGACAGACAGAAAGACAGACAGGAGACACACATCAGACAGACAGACGGACAGACAGACAGAGCGACATGTAGACACACACACAGAGCTGCTTAAGCGTGCTCTCACATGCACACAGACGCACACACACAGTATATTTCCCAGCATTTAAACGACATTAAACGATCATTTTTTCACTCATTCAATGTGCGGCTTGATCGGACTCTGTATGCTATGATTCAGTTCTCTAGAATATTAATCTTTTGCGTCGTAAGACGCGAACAGCTGCGAGACACTTCCCATAAGGAATGAATGGGATGAGGTCAAAAAACTCGCAAATCTGCGATGTTTTTCAAACATCTCCTGCTCTGGCATACATTCAGCTAGAAACACCATTCCAGCTTTAAAATGTAGGCACAGGTCTTGAGTATTTTTGTTGTATTTGAACTTTTTTTCCTATGATGTGTAGTTTTTGAACTGTGATCCTTGAACGATGGTGAGTGATTTTGGAGAAATTCTGGGTTTTCAATGATTGTGTATGGGGGAATGTTCGTGCAGCAGAGTGGAGAGGGCCAACTGACTCCGTCACAGTCCGTTGCTACGGCCCCTGCCAACTGTCACCTAGCAACCGAAATCAGCTGGGCAAAGAGAGAGAGTGAGAGACAGACAGACAGACAGACAGACAGGAGACATACATCAGACAGACAGACAGACAGACAGGAGACACACATCGGACAGACAGACAGACAGACAGACAGACAGGAGACACACATGAGACAGACAGACAGACAGAGAGACATGTACACACACACACACACACACACAGCAATGCTTAAGCGTGCACTCACATGCACACAAACGCACACACAGTATATTTCCCAACATTTAAACTACATTTAATGATTATTTTTTTGCTCATTCAATGTGCGGCTCGATCGGACTCGGGTTGCTATTATTCAGCTTTACGAAATGTTAATTTTTCGCGACATAAGTCGCGAAAACTGCGATATAATTTCCCATAAGGAATGTATGGGGGGAGGTCAAAAAAGTCACAAATCTGCAACGTTTTTCAAACATCTCCTGCTCTGGCATACGTTCACGTAGAAACACCATTTCAGCTTTAAAATGTAGGCACAAGTACTGAGTATTTAAGTTGTATTCAAACTTTTTTCCTATGATGTGTAGTTTTTGAACTGTGATCCTTGAATGACGGTGAGTGATTTTGGAAAAATTCTGGGTTTTCAATGATTGTGTATGGCGGAATGTTCGTGCAACAGAGTGGAGAGGGCCAACTGACAGAGTGAGAGAACTTCAAAAATTTGCTCAGACATTTTCTCTTTCCGTGATGATCCTGGCCACAAATTGGGCTCAAAAACAGTGATATTTTCCAGAGTTGTAGCCACACTTGTCTTCTTTCTTCCAATGTGTCTACTTTATCGGTAGGATTTACGGTTTTTGAATTATCGACCGCTAACCGACAAGAGTAGCTCTCAAATGCTCCATTTACTCCAATGTAAATCGGGAGGAGAAATTTCAAAACTGCAGCCTTTTTTAACTCACTGCCATTTCCACATTTCTGAAGCTAGGACCACAAAACTTGATGTGTGTGTTCCTTAAGGCCTTTCCCGCTTGATGGTGAGGAAACTTTGCTGATGCCATGTTTGCTTTTTCGTCACGGGGCAAAGCGTACAGCCCACTCTCGCGATTTCCCGGCGGGGAATTGTCTAGTTGTTATTGTTATTATTGTCCGTCACATGGTGACAGGGCTCAAAACATAAACACCACAAAGACATAAAATGCATTTAAACTAATAAGACTAGTGATGTGCGGATCGATACTGAAATATCGATATCTCCGATACCAGGGCATGTATTCACAAAGAATCTTAAAGCTAAAAGTAGCTCCTAACAGGCGAATTTAGGAGCAACTCCTAAAAATAATGGGCAATAACGTCCCCAACCAACCGAAACAATCCAATAATGCCAGAGTTAAAATGTTTGGCAACACTCCGGTATTTGGCTACAGGGAAAATGCTGCTCTTCGCAGGGGACTAGTATAACCTGGGGACCTCAAGTGATTTAGAAATGATTCCACCATGTCCGTGTTTCGTGCAGCGCATTCGCACAGGATAAGCGAAGTCTGTGTTTTAACTTGAATTTACTGACATTATCCCCCGGGTCAATCACACCGGAGCACTTGCTGGAGCAGCACAACGGTTAGATATGGATATTTTTAATATACCGTATTGACCCGAATATAGGACGAGGTTTTTTTCCATGAAAATTATGTGAAAAAGTGGGGTCGTCTTATAATGGGGGTCTAACCGTTGACACCTGCTGATAGTTGTCTGGGTCGCTACACGACCGCAACAGCAGAGGGCGCCAGCTTATTGTAGAGACGTCACTGACACTGTGGCTGCAGTTATCTGTCAGTCACAGCGGAGAAGAAGTGACAGAAGATGAAAAATGGAGAGACGCGGTGATTTTACGAAGCAAAGTGGATCAAGTGTGGCAAGTTAACAGACATCTGAGGCGGAGCTATGATGCTAATTTTAAGATAATGGAGATCAGTGCAGCGGAGGCGCCAAACAACTGTCAGCCAGCCAAGAAATATGGAGTTACGGAGTGTAACGTCCGAAGATGGCGGGTCCAAAAAGATCGTCTGAAAACACTAACAGTTAGAGAAAAGCTTATCGTGGTCCTCTTAGCGGCCGCTTCCAAGAGATTGACAGGAGGGTATGTGAGTTTGTTATTGAGAGACGAATTTTGGTTATCAGAGTCTTTTTCTGAAGATTAGTCTTGAAAAGAGGGGTCGTCTTATAATCAGGGTCGTCCTATATTCGGGTCAATACGGTAATAACTGGTGAGCCTGTTGAAAGATGGAAAAATGTTCCTTACCGCATGCTGCCATGCATGTAATCCATCTAATCATCTTTCGAGATTTCGCTCTTCTGATGAGCCTCCTGAATTTGCACCCAAAATGCTGTCAATACTTTAATTTATAATTGCCAATGCAGCCTCCATAATTCTTGACCGGGAAAAAGGCAGTATAATATAATAATCGATAATAATATGAAGAATAGAATAACAAAAAACGACCCCAAATCACAGAGATGCCGATTCGCACGAGACTAATAATATCAAAGGACCTCTGTGTTTGTCGTAATGTGGTAGGTAATTTGCGGTGGAATTTTTACTTTACAAATTATGGACATGGCAGATTTGCACGGGATTAAAGGGATATTCCAGTGTAAATTGAATCCATGGTCTAAATCACCGTGAAACTGTGTTAGACTCCCTCTCGAGAGATCAAGTTAGCCGACCGCTAATTTACGGAGTTATATCAACCTCAGAAACGACCGCATGACAACAATACACTGCAGTAAATGGATACACCGGAATATCTCTTTAAGATCAAAGATGACCTCCGCAATTATTACAAATTACTGGAGGTGCCCAGGTTATACTAGTCCCGTGCAAATAGGGCTTTTGTCAATCGGAAAAAGTTGCATTCCATCAATACACAAATTGTCTTTGACGCATGTTACAATGTACTGGACATTGTTGCGAAATGGCCCAGATCTACACATGATTCCCGAATTTTAATGGAGAGTGGTTGGACGCAGTTTTCGAGCAAATGCTAAACTTAATTCTCCTCATAAATACATTTCTTTCTGCAATTTCTTTTCATAGGCTTTGTCGTGGGCTTGTAGGCAACTTCCTTATTTTCACTTCATGCATTGCATAGCCTAAATGACTTTTCAATGGGCTGCCCTGTCACTCAACAACCAATCACAGTTGTCACCGCTTCTAAGTGCGTCCTTATAAAATGACGTCATCCATAGCAACAGAGAGTTACTTCTAGTTTAGGAGTTCACTGTTTTCATAACTAAAAGTAGGTCTCAGCGGCTTTGTGAATTACTTTAAGAAACAACTCCTACATAAAAACGTTTAGTCCAATTTAGGAGTATTCCTAACGTTAAGATAAAAGTCTTTGTGAATACGGGCCCAGATCTTTATGCACTAAAATATATTCTAAAATCAAAATATCAATACTTTTGATACTTCAGTCATTTGAGTTAATGTATATTATTAACAGGAACACAGCAGAAAGTAACTAAAGTATTGAGATCTTGTCTAAATGATACGGGTTGGTTGGGAACTAACTTTTTCTTCCGCCTGGGTAAGCCCGTAATGCGTAAGCGCAGTGGCACGCTGCTCAGTCAGTCAGTCTGTAGACACAATGGCAGAGTGTAAACAGAGTTATGTGTGGAGCTATTTTAGCTCCACAAACAGCCAAGACGCGGTTTGTGATGTTTGTGGAAAAACGGTAAGGAGTTGTGGCAACACAACAAACCTTGTGAAACACCTCAGGTTAAACTACAACACAGAACATTAGGCATTCATGATGAGGCGGACAGAAGAAGAGAGCACAGTGTCAGGTGCTGCTGCTAAGGCAAGACAGACGTCTCTGGTGCAGTCCTTCGGTGCTGCGGGCAGGCACTGAGAAAATGTGGAACTTTAAGCAGTGCTAAGCGCTGTTGCTGTTGGAGTTGTTGAAATGAATAAATATGGTTATGAAATACGTAACAAAATAAATACATGCTTCAACAAATAGCTGCATGAGTTCGGTTTGGAGTAATAATATGTGTATTACTGAGATAATCTCACATAGGCAATAAAGCCTAGATTTATTCAGGTAAGGTTTTCTAAAGAATTGATAATTTAAAGTGGATTACAGAGACTAGGTGTCATTAAATTATACAGAGCAATTGCAATAAAACAGCCATGGTAAACTTAGAAAAGATGGATAAAAAATATAATTGTATCTATAAAATATATCTGTTCTTACTACAATCAGTCTAATTTACTGTTAAATGAATATTTTAAAATGTGGCATTTATTTATCTAATTAAATATTTTACTGGCAATTTCAATTTGAGTCACCCAGTATTATCAAGCCTGAACCAGCCTGAATTTTACTCAGTATCGGATCGGAATGTAAATCGGTGGTATCAAACATAATTAAATAAGAAACATTTGTTTTGCTTTTAACAAACAAACAAAGCAAAACAAACACATCTTATTGGTTTAAATGTGTGTTTTATGTCTTTGTGGCATTTATGTTTTTTAGCCCTGTCACTATGTGACGGACAATAAAGTTTTTGATCGGATTGTGAACGGTTATGGGTTTATTTAAACTCTCTAATCAATGATCGGCCCTAGAAAGAATCTGTGTTCAAAGTTAAAAAGATATTATTTGAATATATAGGCTATACATATACCTGTCTTTTACATCCTAACCCGTTTATCATTGTTGCTGTTATTGTTATTATTAGCTGATAAGGCCAGTGTCAGTTGTGGAGTTAATGCAGAGGGACAGGATAATGCCAGTCATAGGGGTGAGGAGGAGAAAGAGACAGATGAGGAGGGACAGGAAAGGAGGAGGAGATGGATGAGGAGGAGGAGGAGAAGAAGAGGAGGTGGAAAGTGGAGCCGTAACCACCAAAAAACCAGTGCCAGGTACAGGTGCAATGTGCAGGACTGGTTTGGCAATAGGTCTTTGCATATAATTATATTAAGATGTCATATGTTGATGTTCCAATTCCAGTCACACAGAAACAATAAGCCCATCAACTCCTGCAGTTATGTCAGTGGCTTTGTGAACTAGACATCTGTTTTCTTTCCAAAGTTAATGAGTTATTGCTAATATTCGTTATTGTTGTTCTTTTCACGCAGATATAGCAGTTCATTAGATAAAAAAAATAAAGTATTCATGTTAAAATTAGGGTTCCACTTGTGTCTGTCATGCAATCAGATAAAAGGCCTCTCCAAACCAAACTCCCGGGCTGAAATGTTCCAATTGAGCAACCTTACATGACCAAACAAAAGTAACGTAGTAGCCGTAACTGTCTTTGGAAACTTATATGAGGAAAAAAATACGTACTCCTGTCTGTCCTACCGCCTGTCCTACCGACTCTTCTCTGTGTGAAAAGGGCTAGTGTCACTCGGTCAAATGCTTGAAGCAGCAGGATCTGTCAGCTCTGCAGGTCTTGTCGTTTCATCATGGGGTAGAAGCCCAAGATGCTCCTTGTTCATTCTTGGAGCAAGAATTTTATTATTGCTAAATTTCATTGCTTTCATTGCTTAAAGTGTCATTGCTACAGTTAGACACTCATAATAAACCTTATAACGCCATCAAGGGGTGTTTATAGTAAAGTTACATAACAGTCTCATAACCATAATGTCAAGTTGTTATACTGAATGAATTGACTGCCATTATTTGGTCTGCTACTGGGTCCATACAATAGCAATTTACAGTCATCTGTCACAAATAAAGGCAACCAATAACTGACAGCAGGGCAAGAATATAGCCAATCAAAGACTGCTATCTTTTGATCTTTACGTGTAGTTAGTTTACATTATAGCTAACTTAGATAAGCTTTAGCAATGCCACAGTACCTAGAAACAGTAAGTAAATAGACAAAGTTAGATGGTACTTACTGGTCTAAAGACACGTTGTTAGTCCATCTTTTAACTCGTTCACAGCTGTCTCCAGTGTTAGAAAGCCTGTACTTGTATATAGCTTATTTTTGTGACGCTTCTTTTCTCTGCTGCAGACATGGTTTCTTTTTAGGAGGTGACGTTTGAAATGATGATAAAAAGTCATTTTTCTGGAGCTTCTGCATCTTTATGTTAACTGAATAAATAACTGAGGCTGTGCATTTCTCTGCAGTAGTTTCTTCAGGCTGGCATGACTTCCTAATCATCTCCTGCAGCACCCTAGAGGGTAAAATTACCCACTATCAACCCTAAGGCCAGGCAGACTTATTACAAGAAGAGACAGCCTAAACCTGGCTGCTTAGCAGTGGATATCTCTACAATACAGTACATAGGCATCCTGGACATAATGCCAGATCTTTTATTTCTTCACACTCTGTTGATAGGTTAAATTAATTTTTTTAAACTAAAGTTTTAAACTAAACTGTCCAGATCTTACTAAATGACCTTTAACCTGTAAGAGCTTACAAACACATTGTAATTTCACAAATTCTTCCTGCAGTGAGAGCTGCTCTCTCCTGGTTTAAAACACCTGTAATGACATCTGTTATTTTGCATCATCAGTGCAACATTAATTGTACATATTTTATAAAACAAACAGGACACTTAAGGCAAAAATAATAGCCTACGGAAGAGATTTGATGAGAATATGTTTCACGATTCAGAAAGTATTGTTCTAATTCCTGTAGACTAAATCATTGAGCTCCATGTTGCTTTGAATGATTGTTGAGCAGCAGTGGGAGAACTAGGGGTGAGCAGGGCAGATCGATCCAAAATATCAATAATATCAATACCAGCGCTAGTATCTCTATTGATCGATACCAGTGTAATGAGATCAATACTTTAGTTTCAGTTTCTCTCCTGTATGCACTGCGGAGGTTTTATTAAAGTGGCGACCTGGCTGTCTGTGTCCGTCCGCTGCTTTCAAGTGCTGCTCCTCACGGAGCGGAGCAGCACGCTTTTGCTCCTCCTCCCCCCTCTTGTGATTGGATGTTGTACTTTGCTCAACAGCGCCAGGCAAACAAGGAAGCAGGCACAACCTTACCCCCTAATTTCCACTGGATACGTCTCCGCTGCGTTGCGTCTCCGCCACGCCAGCGGAGCAGATACGTTTCACTTTTGTCAATGTGTCAATCCCCACCAGGTCCGCTGCGCTGCGTATCAGCTCCGTCCCAGTTCCGGCAGTCCGGAGCCCTCCGGCACAGATACGCAGGACTTCTGGCGGATGCCGGAGCACGACGCAGCAATTCAACTGAATTTAGCACGGAGCAGACAGGAAGTCAAGTGCCAAAATAACAAACAGCATCCGGTTATCTTAAATAAAACACTCCGTGTTGACACCAGCACAAAAATCTCACAAAAGAGAAAAACACAAGCTCTTCTGCTGATCCTTCCCTTACAAAAATGTCCTGTGGTACTGGAAAATGTTCCTGTAATATTCCTGTGGTACGACCTTAATGTACCACAGGAACAGCAAATTCTCTGGTAATGTACCACAGAACCTGTGGTACTGTACCACATGATACAATGCCCTGTGGTACTGTACCGTATATATACCACACAATACAATGCCCTGTGATACTATACCACAGATTTACCATACAATGCCCTGTGGTACTGTACCACAGATTTACCATACAATGCCCTATGGTACTGTACCATAGATTTACCACATACTGCATTTTAAGGTGTTGTAGCAGACTCTATCACCATGTATTGATCCAATCAATATACTGAGCAGCAGTGTTGATGTTTTTTCCATATATCTTTTATTCTACGCAGTATAATACAAATAAAAGCTATTTACATAGACCCTTAATGTGATGTGTCAACATTTTAAAAGTACTTTGTCATTATGGCAGGTTCAGTAATTTGTAATTTAACATATACCAACAAAAACGTGAGAAACACAAAAAACATAATAATAACAATGATGCAAGTGCACGTAGTATCATGTCCATGTGAAAGTTGACTCTCACACGCTTCAAAAACAAAAAAACACATCCACGTCACCTCCGGGGCTCTGTAGAAAGGAATACTAACTGACAGATGTTGTGCATGACTTTTGGATGGACTTGAAACCATAATATAACTTTCTTAGTGTCTCATACCTATTCACCAAAAAAGATGTTCTTTTTTATTTTACTCATTGTAACAAATCTGTTGAATTTGTAGCCAATTTCTTCATCCTCTCTTGTAAGTTCTTTATACACAAACACATATTTCCCAAAGCTAAACAGAAGTTTAAGTTGTTTCTACTTTAATTCAACTGTCTTCTTAAGTCTCTCAGAACTGTAAAAGACAAAAAAAATAAAACAATTTCGTCAATATTCTGACAGCCTGATGAATGTATAGTCTTATTATCTATCTAATAACTATGATTTTTTAAATCATTATTATTATCAGTGAATGTACAGACTTTATGTACTTTGTATTCTCTGCGTGACCATATGTATTTTGTTTTCTTTTCTTTTTAAATGTTCTATTATTCATTTTTATTATTATTTCTCCTGATTAGTTCTTTGCTTCATGACACTTCTTTGTTTCATGAAATCTCTTTTGGTCCGACCTCATGATTGTAATTTTCCTCAGTTGTCAATAAAGATAAAAAAAAAAAAAAAAACTTAACCGACGGTTAATGATCCTACACCAACGCCTCATAAAACGGCTGCATAATGGACAAATGACTATTGTAAGAGGCCGATAAAGCATACCTTTCTGACATAAATGTACCAATACCACGACAAACAAGGCACAGCTGGACACTGGCACAGGTAAGTATTAACTTAATAAATCTAGGTGATGTCAAGTTCATTGGTTTTAATATGCAATTTAGCCTTCTTCTCATCACAGATGGATTAGCTAAATTGGCTAATGCGTGTGCTCATAGCTAACATTAGGTAAATGCTGTACAGAATGAATAAGCCAATGAAGCCATACCGCTTACTCTTAAATTCATTTAGCTAGCGCTTATTTAGCGTTAAGGAACGTCTTAAATAGCGTTAGCATCGCTACATTGCTAGCGTAAGTTGCCAGTGCTAATTTAAGGTTAGCAAATTAACACTTTCATCGCTACATTTTTAGCGCTAATTTAACCAGGGTTTTCCCCAGACGGTGGAACAGCTTCGCCGCTGTACACATTTTCAATGTTAGCTGCTTTATAGCGGGTGTTTGTGGGCTGCTGCGGTCTTCTCGTAAAAAAGGCCCCCCCCCCCCCGGCGACAAGCGCCCGTCGGCCGGCTATAACGACCGTCTCTCTCTCCCCCCCGCCTCCGCCGGCTATAACGACCGCCCCCCCCCCCACGACCATTAACGACCGTTTCTCCCCCCCCGCGCGCGGACGGTGCGCACTTCACTGGGGAGAACCCTGTTTAACATTAGTAGATGAACACTAGAATTAGCGTTAGCAAAGGCAATTGCTGTTAGTGTCAGTGAAGATATTCGTTTTTACACATGTCTCTGTCCGTTGTCAGACGGAAGTATAAAAAAAAAAAAAAAATTATTTGCTGCCCATTAAGATTTGCTGCATGTTATAACCAGCCAAAGGATTAACGTTACAGTTTGAAGTTATGAGGTATTTTCTAAGTAATTTTGTCTTTCCTCTTTTTTAGCAATAGCTGCAGCCCAGTTTCGTGGCACACCTCTGCATATCCCTTCAAGAAGCAGTGAGGAACAATATTTTAAATGAACTGTTAAAAAGGAAAATAAAGTACCCTAAAAAAAGTGTTTTTTTTATGTTTGGCCAGCAGAGAATGTAAGTTCAGTATCCCCTCCATTTTTTTCTGTTGGTCTCTGTTAAATATAATTTATAAACACTGGTTTATTTTCATTGTTCCTGAATCCACTAATGATACATGTTTTATTCTTTGTATCTCATACTGCATATTTTAAGATTTAAATAAAATATGTCCTCTGAGAATATGGTGTCCTTTTCTTTTTATTAATTAAAAAATAATAATTTTAAAGGTTGTGTTTAGATTTGTAGTTGTGTATAGTATTGTTTATGATATAGTATAGTATCACAGAATGTGTGATACAGTACCACAGAATGTATGGTATAGTACCACAGAATGTGTGGTAAAGTACTACAGAATGTATGGTATAGTACCACAGAATGTACAGTATAGTACCACAGAATGTATTGTAAAGTACTACAGAATGTATGGTATAGTACCGCAGAATGTATGGTAAAGTACCACAGAATGTACAGTATAGTAACACAGAATGTACGGTATAGTACCGCAGAATGTATGGTATAGTACCACAGAATGTATGGTAAAGTACCACAGAATGTATGGTAAAGTACCACAGAATGTATGGTATAGTACCACAGAATGTATGGTAAAGTACCACAGAATGTGTGGTAAAGTACCACAAAATGTGTGGTAAAGTACCGCACAATGTATGGTAAAGTACCACACAATGTATGGTATAGTACCACACAATGTGTGGTAAAGTACCACAACATGTATGGTAAAGTACTACAGAATGTATGGTATAGTACCGCAGTGCCTGAGGTACAATCCTGTGGTAAATGTCCCAAAATACCACAGGAACCCCTCGAGTACCACAGGAATTTACTACAGGAACATGAGGTACAGTACCACAGAAATTGCATTTTTTTAATGGTATTTTACCACAGGACATTTTTGTAAGGGTTAGGTCGGGAACACTTCGTGTTGTTGTTTTTAATATCACAGACCTATAACTGCGGTCGTGAGTGATTATGTGATTATCGGGGGAACTCCTCTGCCTCGTGAACCAGCTGTCTACCGTACTGTATCGTGGTGGACTCAAACCGCAACCGGTGGGGATTGCCGACGGCGGAGCAAAATCGGATCGGAGCAGCAACGCAGCGGACACGTATCCAGTGGAATTTTACTGGTGTTCTTAACAAAAACGTTTGATAGTTAAGTATTTTCTATTTCCATATAAACTCTGCCCAAATCGTGTCCTGGGTTTTTACTAAACAAAACAAAAAGAACGTCGCCTTCAAAATAAAAGCAAATGTATTCTATGCATGATGTACACTTATGTACGTTTGATTGATAACTTCCCACTGACCTCACGCAGGCTGGTGAGGGATGGCTGAAGGGGGGCCCGGGGGGGCGTACAATGCCCAGGTCTGCATTAGATCCTCAAACCTGTTTACTAGGAGATACTACAAATATTCATGCACGATTAAGAAAAGCTCATAAGAAATTCCTCTTACTGGCCTTGTGTGTTGCCAGGAAGTGCATCGCCATCACGTGGAAGTCTGTCTCCGAACTTTCTATAGGAAGATGGGACTCAGAAATGAATAGCTGTGTTCCACCTGAGAAATTACATATACAATCAGGAACGTTTATGATTCTTTTACATAGATGCTGTACAAAGTTTTATTTAGCATATATGGACACACTGTCCGCTCCTATGGTGGACGGGTTGTAGATTCGCTGGCTCTTTGCCCTCAGTGCTTTTTGTTTGTTTGTCTGCCTTGCCTCTTGACCACTTTTATTTTTTATTATAATTAGTATTTTTGCTCTCTCTTTCTGTTTGTGGGTGGTTGGGTTGGGGAGAGGGGCGTGGAGTTGTGTGTTTGTGTTTTTATGTATATTTTGTTGAATTGAAAGCTGAAAATAAACTATTCTTAAAAAAAAAAAAAGTCAAGGGTTTGTATGGTGGAATATTGTAATAAGTAATAATTTGTTATCTATCATGGTAATGCTGTTGCATTGGTGTTAAACCAAACCCTTAGCATGTTTAAGCAAACATGTTAAGTTTTGATAGTGGGGCTGTTAAGCTCTTAAAATATGGACAATCTTGCTTTTTGTGAAAGAAGCATGAAACTTTTAGGGTTTGTTCTTGATGACCTAAGCTTTAATTTAAGATGTGGAGGCATTCTCAGTTTGACCCCTGAGGTCAACTAGAGGTCACTGACCTCTGTAATATGTCATTTTCATGCACAAAATTGGCAATGTGTATTGTAGGATCTAAATGTGATAGAAATGTTAACCAAATATGTATTTCCAAACTGGGCATGGGGAACTCATTTATGCCATTGATAGCACACTAAGAGGTCAACATCATTAAGTGCAGTGAAGGTTACTAGGAATGTGAGTGACTTAAAGCAAGACACTATCGGTGAATAGGGTAAAAAATTAGATAATAGATATCACCATGAAATTTTCTCAGTTGATAACCCATGTTGAGCTAAGAAATAATGTACTGCAGTTTTTTGTATTTTAATGTTTAAATATACAAATGAGGCCTTATCTCATTAAAAATGCGCACATTTGCATACATTTTAAAAAAATGAAAACAGATCGTGTAATAAAGCCAGGCTCAAAATATTTTTTTTATTTTGTTGTCAGATAGGAAAGTAATTACCGAGGGGTTTATGGACATCTACTTCTGTTGTCCTGTAAATCAGAATATACTGTCAATAGCCAGAGATTTTAGAAATACTCGTTTTCTGTGATAAAATCTGGGTTTTCGTGTAAATGAGAGGCCAAACCAGGTGGAAATATCTGCGTTTTTCCTTGTGTAAATGGGACCTTATTTTCCCACAGTATGTATGTTACATGTGTTAGGGCTAGTGTGTGAGTTATGTGTTGTAGTCCGTAAACAGCAGATTCAGTAGTATAATTGTGCCATTGAATCTTTTCTTGAAGCCCATTTAAAATACATTTACTATCCTCAGCTAAAAATCATCTGCTAACCTATCTTTCTTGGAGTGTTAGCTATGTGTTGGCTGTGTGTCAGCTTTGTTACATGTGTGTTGCGGGTGTGATAGGTTGTGTGTTAGGGTTAGCTGGAGTGTGAGGTGTGTGTTGTTGCCTGTAGTGTTGGGGTACTAATCATGGCTAAACGTCATGTGCTAGTAGATTTAGACAAATGTCCTATGCCCAAGAAACCCAAATCACAAATGAATTGGGATCTTTGTGCTTTGTGTCAGTTAGACACCAATGAGGTACTACTAGCCTGCTGTTTATCGCTCTGTACTGTTGGACAGTCGAAGGAGAAAGTGAGAGAGAGAGAGCAGCATACAACCTTTTAGGTTCCCAAGTGCTGGAACCTCTGAAACCACACCCATGCCACACCCATTGCCCCACCCTGTACCCCAGAACTGTGGGAAAATAAGATCCTGTTTACACGAAGAGAAAACGCAGATATTTCCACCTGGTTTGGCCCCTATTTACACGAAAACCCAGATTTTATCACAGAAAACAAGTATTTCTGAAAACTCAACTATTGATAGTATATTCTGATTTACAGGATAACAGAAGTAGATGTCCATAAACCCCTCTGTAATTATTTTCCCATCTAATATGACAACAAAATAAAAAATATATTTTTTGCCTGGCTTTATCACACAATCTGATTTTGTTTTTTAAAATGTATGCAAATTTGCGCATTTTTAATGCGATAAGGCCTCATTTGCATATTTAAACATTAAAATACAAAAAACTTGCAATACTTTTTTTCTTAGCTTAACATGAGTAATCAACTGAGAAAGTTTCATGGTGATATCTATTATTAAATTTTTTTTATCTACTCACCTATAGTGTCTCACCTTAAGTCACTCACATTCCTAGTTACCTTCACTGCACTTAATGATGTTGACTTCTTAGAGTGCTATCAATGGCATAAATGAGTTCCTCATGCCCAGAAGCTTGGAAATACATATTTGGTTTACATTTGGTTTGGTTTGCATCAATGGAGCCCCGATTCGATGAGTCACTATGGCCACAGGGAAGAGGAGGGCTACGTTTTTCACCCCACTGGAAATATTAATGCGCTCAAACGGTTAGTTTGCGCACGTTTTTAGAAGGAAGTGTAACACCGCTGCAGCAGCAAAAGAGAGGGAGATGGCGTGGGAGAACATTGCTGCTCGGGTCAATGCGTAAGTTTAAATGTAGTCCTTTGCAATCACAATAATATTACAGGGGGAAACTGCTTGAGTGGTAGCCTGTTGATATATTTCATTTAGGAGCAACCCCGCGGGGGAGAAGCGCACTTGGCAGCAGTTTAAGATGAAACATAAAAACATTAGATCTTGGCATAATCTCATGGGGGTACCTCATTTTGATCATGTTTTACATTTTAAAGTAAATATTAAGTGGCTGTTTGACTGTACAGTTGTTTTATCCCCAACATAATGCTGTTTTCACACACATAAATGTCTTCTCATCTATATCATGTTCTGTTAAATAATTAAGCCTATTTAAACTAACACAGACTTCTACTCAGCCAACAGAAAGAAAGCAGATGCCCGTACAACGGGTGGTGGCCCAGCACCGTCACCTCTAACAGAGGCAGAGGAGCTGAAAATGATAAAGATGGGTAGTAACCGTTTCAGGGCGAGGCACACTTTTCTGACCGCTCTGCATACAGTTGCCTTGCTCAAGTGCTCTGCATCTCCGACGATGTATAAAAAAACTCCCATTTGCAAAAAAAACGCAGCGCAACACACAATATCTGCTGGGATGTGAGAGCATGACTTCGGTTGGTAATGTTGGAAATGTAAGGACGGATTAGGTTGTGTATGTAAATGATGGACTGTGACGTGAAACGGTACCGCTCAAAAAGATAATTGTCTGGAAATGCAAGAACATCTATGTGCGGTCTGATAATCATCTCCCGACGAATATTTAATTCTCTGCGCAGTAATGCTGCACCCAGTGTTGGGGAGTAACGAATTACATGTAACGACGTTACGTAATTTAATTACAAAATGTACGTAATTGTAATCCGTTACATTACTGGGAGAAAATATGTAATTAAATTACAGTTGCTTTTGGAAATGTCGATGATTACAACTTAAGTTACATTTGACAAATCGCCGCAAAAGCTCGGATTTATCAAATAGTTTTTCGCCCCCCTGGATTCATGTTTGTTTTTAGTTTTTTTCATATCAACATGCTCCTTCCAAAACTGACGCTTGTGATTGGCTCTCTCTGGTCATGTGCCATTCGACTCAACCGACAAACCGTACGGTGGCAGTCAGACTCAGCAGCAACAGTGTCGGCGGCGCACAAGATGTTCCTGGACTGGAAATACAAAAAACACTTCATACAGACAGAAGCCAGGCTTCCCTGTATTACAAAGGTGGCTCTCTTTTAGCCCGACTACATCACCATGGTAACTTATGCTTAGCTCATAACCTGGTCCCGACCAGGTTCTGTTCAGAGTTTAATCATAAAATCGGCGAGAAAAGCGCCGCTGTTTCACTATTTAACTCATTTACAGCTGGCGTCACCTTTACTTTGAAAGTCCAGTGGAGCTGGATCAGAACGGAGCATTTGTACGGGGGGAGAGATCGCGCTGATCCGCTGCTGTTTACTTTCTCTCTGAGCGTCTCCGCCTACAGAGGTTCAGCTGAGGGGATACGCTGCTCAGCTGTTGATCCGACTCGCGTCAGGAGGTCATTTATTAGGCTATAGCCTATTTACTTTTATATACAGTCACCACTGAAAGAAGTTGTGCGCTCGCAGCAGGACAGATACTTTAACTTAATGTGGCCATGAATATATTAATTGTTCCGCCTGTTGCCCAAACGCAAATCTTGAGTAGGTCTACTCTGTTTTCTCACATTTAAAAAGGTCTTTGTACAGAGACAACATGAGATTTGCTTGTAGCTACAGCACCTATAAACCCACTGTAACCTATTTTCATACGCACACCAGCCTCGCTTTCAATAAAACACACACTGGCATTTTATAATTGCGATCAGTGAAATATATGAAAACAATATAAAACACATTTTAAGACAACAGTTGTTGTTGCTCTAAAGCTTCATATTTAAAAGCAGCTCAATGTAGAGCTGTCAGAAATTAAAATCAGCCTCCTCTTGTCATATTTGCAGCAACACTGTAGCTTCAGGCTGTGATCAGGCTTTTTTGTATCGCTCATAATCTTTCCATTAAAACAACCTGCTCCTCTTGGCTGAAATCAGCCCGTTGTCGCTCCATTTAGTGAGGAAGTGAGCCTCCTTCGCAGTACAGGCCTAATGTCAGACTCATAATATATGGTTAAACCTTTGAACTGAAAGGTTTATAACACTATAGGTCTTAAAATGTGAAAATGGTTAGCAGTTGAGAGATTTCATTCAAAATTAAGAAAAGTAATCATAATGTAATTAAATGTAATTAGTTACATTACTTTGAGAAAGTAATTGAAATAGTTACACTACTATTACATTTTCAACAGGGTAACTTGTAATTGTAACCAACTACATTTCCAAAGTAATCTTCCCAACACTGGCTGCACCTTCATCCACGGGATCATTATCAAAAGGACATGCCATGGTAGTGAAAATTGTCGCCACCTAATATAGGCCTAACTTCTAATGTAGGCCTACTATTTTTGCAATGATTTTCTCAAAAAACAGACGGTAGAACTATACTACGCCAAAACTCGCCTGCTGACTGAATGAATGAGGAAATCAAATACCGTGTGTGGCTGAAAGAGGGCGGAGACAGAGAGAAACTCGAGGTTTGTTGAGAAAAACCTGAGGGGTGTACTGCGAAGCCAGTTTAGTGGGTTAGCGAGGTATGCTGAGTCTAAAGCCAGGCTTCCCTGTACTACAAAGGTGGCTCTCTTTCAACCAGATCACCCACCTTTAACTAGATCACCATGGTAACTTATGCTTAGCTCATAACCTGGTTCCGACCAGGTTAGGTTCAAAGAGTATGTTACCATGGTAACTGGCCGAGAGCTTAAGTTACCTCTCTCTGTGAAACAGGCTAGAGTTACCCCTCTTTCTCCGGTTTGAGTTACCTCCCTTTGTGAAACGGAAAACTCAGAGTTTCCCTCATTTCAGGGTTAACAGACTCAGAGTTTTCACTAAACCTGCTTTGTGAAACGGACCCCTGAAATGTATTTCTTTCTTATATTATTCTATTTCTGAAATGTTATTGAGTGTTAAACTCCTTTGATGGTGGTATGATATGGTTATAATAAACGGATATATTCATGATTTTCAAAATGTATCTGAAATTAAACAAATACAATTACAAATCTGAAAAGGTTATTGCAAAACAACTGTCACAGTGGCATGGCATATGACATTCAAATCAAACAGCATTTTTATAGCAACATAAATAGCACCAAAATGAATTACTAAAATTCAGATAATCTGCTGACCTGCAATAGGTTTTATCTTTATTCTTTGGTGGCATTTTTGCGTTCTCCTTTTCCTGCTTACTCGAGAAAAAACGGGATCTCGTTGGAAGTGCGATGTATGCGCAGACGCCGTTTGGGCATAACAAAATGGCGGCTGCCATTCAATGTAGTTTTCATCACCACCACCGGATTATGTTTTATTTATTTCATTACATCACATCCCCTAAACGTTAAAACATAATCGACACGAATGAGCACAGCATCGAGCAGTGGAAACGTGGGTTTATTTACTATGAAGTTCCTATTTTTAATTGTTGAAATCAGAGTAAACACATAAAAACATTATAAAACACATCACGTGGTTTGGTGTCGACCTGTATACTGAACGTATCAGGAGTAATCAACGTTTATAATCATCAGAGAACGTTACAGACATTGTTTTTGGTTGTTCTCCGTTTCCAGAGAATTCACAGAGAAGCTGGAGAAGTTTGTGACATTTTCATCCCGGATTTTTGTGAGGAGGGAATTAAACACCTGTCCCAAATAAACGCCTGGTCTGTTAAGTGGTTGAGACAAATACACACCCGGCTATTATTTGGTGTTTTACGGTAGATCCCGCCTCATCAGCACGGGCTGAACAATAAATCTAACATAGCAAGAGAGGCGGGACTTAAGGCAGAACAGCCAATCATCAGCCGGTCAGTCCCAAAGCCGGTGTCATGTTTGAAGCAGCATCAGGAGAGGGAGGGGGAGAGGAGGCTGCTGCAGCGAGAGCAGACACACAGCGGCCAGGTAAACTGAGCGACTGTAGTGAGGCGTTTGAACGAAACTGCGGAAAAACTGCAGGAAAAGTGTGGGTTTTGAACCCTTTCACCGGGAAAAATGTGGGTGTTGAAACACCCACATCCACCACGGATGCGACGCCCCTGAGTGGGGGGGACGGATCGGGCTCACTAAAAATCTGGGGGGGTCATATCCCCCCCGTCCCTAGTGCCATCTGCGCGCATGGTGAAGTGGTTCTCAAATGGTGGGGCGCAGGGGGGGCATGAGAGGAAGGGCAGGACGCGTGTCCAGGAGGACACGTATCAAGTATAGGAGCTGGACGCAGCTGAATTTTGAACCGAGCAGACAGGAAGTCAAGCGCCGATATAACAACAAAACATCTGGTTACTTTTCAAAATAAAACACTCTGTGTTTACACCAGCAAACAAATCTCAAAAAAGAGACAAACACAAGGTCTTCTGCTTTTCCTTCGGTTGGAAACTATGGAGCAGAAAATATGACGATGCCTACATAGACCTTGGGTTACGACCTTTCCTGTTTGTCATTTTGATAATCAGGTGATTGTATGCAGAATGCTGCAACTCATACAGTGGTTTATACAGATAAATAAATAAATATTATCAGATTCTCAACAGAATTTCAATTTGGGGGAGCGTGAAAAAATTTTTGTCCTCTGGGGGCATGACAAAAAATAATTGAGAACCACTGGTGTAGTCGCAGGTGGCCCTGTATTGAGTTTGTTCTGGGCCGCGCCTTCATCATTAAACATGATGACTTGTTCATCCTCTAGGTGAACTGCCAGCATCCTTAATGGTAGTTGTTCTCGTTGGATGGGGAAATTGTATATTCGCCAGTATGCCTCAGATGCAGTGATGTAGCGTCCTAACTCATAGCGTGTAACCTCCTTGCAACAAAGTTCCTCACGGGTCTCATCAGCTATATCTCACACCACCAGACACTGATCTGGACCCTTCTCAAAGTATTTGTACAGGTACTTCACACTGGAGACAACACAGACAATTTCAAGGTTAATGTGGGCATTGAATCTGAGAAGGATGTATGGATTGTATGGTACAACCCATACATTATTGACAGACACATTAATGCCCCCTCTGATCGTCTTTGAGATGGGGAGAGCCAGGCACATCTTCAGCTCGTCTTCTGTACAGTGGGTTAGAGTTTTCTGAGAAGCTTGCGTCTTGCCTCAATTGTTTGGGGTAGTCTTTTTGTAACTGTCTCTGGCAACTTATATGAGGAAAACAAATACCACAGCAGTACGTGGAGGAGCGTCTGTCCTCCCGACTCTTCCTCACACTTCTGCTAAAAAAAACAGTGTTTGTCACCGCAAAAAACTTTAACTCACCGAGTGTTCATGATGAAAATAAATCACTGCGACCGTCAGCTCTGCGGACCGAGACTTCAGGGAACTTTCCCCCAGAAAACAGCCTCCGTCCCCGCGAGTGACAGAGTCAGACAGCGTCCTGTTTACTGATGGTGATTATGTATAATTATGTAATTTAGCGCGAAAAACTTAACTCCGTCACTTTCCAGGATGTTTGGTGGATCAGGATCTCAATCACTACACATTATAACAGCATCGATATGAGTATAAACTGTCCACGGGTTTAGATTAACGGGGGAACACCTGGGGAGACACCGACGTCATCAACATGACGTGTACCGTCACGCCTCTTTAGGAGCCGCAGCGCCGTCTTTCTGTAGTCGTTTTTAAACAGCCTCTCCGCATTATCTCCGGAGCGGTGGTTCGCCAATTCTCCGCCGATGGTGATTCACACAGAGCGAAGCATCTCCGCCTTCACGTGTGTAATTCACACAGAAAGCCGATTTCACCCTGCTCCAGGTGGCTGGATTCAGTACCTTTCCCTTTAAATGCTAATGAGCTACTGCGTGCGCCGCCCACCTCTTCCTGCCTGCGGAAAACGTGAGGGCGGTGTCATGTGACCATGGCAACGGAGGAGTTTCTGGGAGTAATGGCTGCCGGACAACAGATTGCGGTCCGACCCAGACCAACAAGAGGCTCCAGAAGAAAGTAAGCTGCCAAGAATGAACATTGATGTTTCTCAGTGGTTAGTAGTTAAGTTTGTTGCCTCGACATTACTTTTATGCTACTGCAGACTAACAAAAGTTTTATGGGCTTACTGGCCGTCTGCCCCGCGTTGTTACAGATAACAGCCGCCTTCTCCTTCCTCGAGTGTTTACATCATAAAGCTTAGCCAAGCCTCGGCTGGTGTTTACTGCTGTTCAGTTGCAGTAACGTGGATGCAATTTTAGCAATAGCCGCTACAAGAGAAAAGCGTAACCCCATATTATTATTTACCTTCATGTAGCCAGGTAAGTTGATTGAGAACATGTTCTCATTTGCAGTGACGACCTGTAATTGGTGACTGCCAGCAATTTTCAACAACCAGTTACAACAGTTTATAAACTTTAAATATATTATATAAAGAAACAAGGCGACGTGATTGGTGATTATAGTTTCCAATGACGAATAAAAATTCTGCATAAAAGCAGGTGTTCCCTTGGCAATTGTGAACAAATGCCTAAAGAACCCGAGAATATCTGCTGTATGGGAATACAACAATTAAGTGCAGTCTCTCTTTTCTCTAATCTATTGTCACTCACTTACCTTTCTTTATTTCTAGGTCACACGAAGACTACAGCAGCTTCCTGAGCCACCATCATGCATGGTGGACCGTCCTGGCCTGTAACCTCTCTGCCTGAATATATCTGCATTGCAGAATGCACTGAACATTTATTGGGCAGACTATGGACCTTTACGTCTGAGGGGAATAGTGCAGTAAGCTTTTAGTCACATAAATACTATTCATTTACCGCGAAAGTGTTATGATTAAAAGCACATAACTGCTTCCTCTATCTTACATTGCTTGAAGCGTATATGGCGAAGTTTCAGGAGCAGGACCACACCTTAACAGCGCCAACTTCCGATATTCCTATAAATAACCACCTGACCCTCTCCTCGTCTTCGCTCTCATATTCTGCGCCCCTCCCCCCCACCAAATTTCTCTCTCCCTGTTTCTTCTTTTCTTTCCTCTCCTTCGTAGGACCATGAGGGGGTCCGTCGCTGCCCGAGTGCGGCGGCGGATTCTCTACAGAGCTTCCCCAAAACGCACTCGAAGAGCTTGAAGAACCAAGATCAACTTTTTGTTTTCCTTTCTTTCATAATAAATCGTTTAAACGTATCTTGTTGAAGGTGTGGTCCTTCCCAGTGAATTATAGTTTATTATCTTTTACTTATTACCATGAAAATTACATATCAAACAATGAAAACACAGAACAGTTCGGAAAGATGTTTCACTGTAAGAATCATTTGTAAACATGTGTTGACATGAATGAAATAATAATAACAAGAAGAAGAAAATATCTGAAATGTAACAGTTTGACTTTATATATTAACTTCAATATCAATTTGAAAATACTAATAAAGAAATCTAGTATCTAGTTGCCATGGGTGTAATCATTCAGTGCTGACGTTATATTGAATTGTGTTCAGCCAATTTAGCCTACAGAAGCTTTGTTAGCTGGTGCTGGGGCTCTCTGGGGTGGAGAGCGAGAGTTGTGCTGCCTGTCTGTGTGGTCCGTGAGGTCTTCAGGAATTATTAGTTTCAGCACCTCGTTCAAATATAGGGCAGGGTCCTGGAAAACCTTCTCGAAGATCAGGTCCAACAGTGCATCACCTCAGTCTGCAGTGCAATAAACAAAAATGTATGTTTACAGGAAAATTGCAGTAGAACCAAAAAGCCTTGTGCTGCAGTGTTGTGAAGTTTCTCTTATTTCTCCGAATTACTTCTTATTTATACATTCTTCTTATTATTTATTTTGAAAACCATCTTAAAAGAATTCAGATTTTAAGTGTTTGTGTTTGTTTTCAACCTTTTGTGTGATGCCTGTGTGTCCATGTTTATTTTAATTTGTTCGTTCGTTCGTTCGTTCGTTCGTTTTCTTCCGCTTTATCCATGCGGGTCGCGGGTGATGTTACCGCTTTTATACCACCCTTTTCAAGGTGGAGCGGGAATACTGGGGCCAAATCCAGTGGCTCTATGGGCGAAGGCCAGGGTACTCCCTGGATGAGACGCCAGCTCATCGCAGGGCCCTTACTGATGGCAGTGGCTGCCACGAAGGTGCCAACTGCACATCAGGAGCAGTGTTGGGGTTCAGCATCTTGCTCAAGGATGCTTCGGCTTGTAGCTCAGTCCCGCCCAGGGGAGCCAGGGATTTGAACCAGTGACCTTCCGGTCACTAGTCCTCAGCTCTACCCACTACCCACTGAGCCACTAATTTGAGAGGTTCAAATAAAAGATTGTAAAACTTATGGAATGTCGTGTCTGTCTTCACTAGTTTGGCTCTGCACTCTCCCTTCCTGGACTTTGGAAAGCTCAGTTTGAAAAGAGGATCTCCTGCTGATGTTGTGGCTTGTCCTCTATCAGCATTCTCATTGTAATGCAGTGCAGCCAGGTAGAGTCTTGAACAGTAAAAAGACAATAAAACATGAAAACAATTGCAAGAAATGGGTAAATGTTCTCAACAAGTACTCACAGTTTAATTTACCTGCTCAGAATTTCCAGATATGGATAGGAGTAACACATGACAGCGCTGTTACAGTATTATTCAAGCACTAACAGCTGCAATGCTACAATACTCTAATCTCACCACTTTTTTTCAACAGTACACTCGTTTTGTCCTGGCTTATGCCAACATATTTCAGTTTAGAAAACATTTTCAAATGCATTATTTCACAAAATCATGAAAAGTTAGACCCGGCGGAGGGTGTGTGTTTGTGTGTATGTACTGCTTGACTGACCGCGTCTCTGGGTTTGCATGTGAAGTCCGTGTTGATTGCGAACTAGAGGCTCGCGGTTAGCATTAGCTTGGAAGTTCGCGATGAGCGTTAGCTTGTACTATCTGACAATGCTTGGTTAGTTCTTGTAAAACTGCTAAATAAACACAGGTAATATTTGCACATTCAGACATTTCCTTAGGACACGTATTACATAATGTGCAAGATCAAAAACGTAATAAAACAAAGATTCTGCTGTAGCACTAACTTGTGTGGTCAGAGAAGCTAACATAAGTGGTTAGCTGATAACATTACCCTGTTCTCAATGGCATAACTCAAGAATCTACCCTTATCTACAGACACACAGCTAATCATTTCTATACTTACATGTCCCTCATCTACATGTATTCCACGCAAAGTTGGAAGTTCCCCACCGTTTAGAAAAAGTCTCTGGACTACTCCTGCCTTGGAAATACAAATGCAGACCATTTGTACTGAACGAGGTTGGAGAAACAGTCAGTTTGGACACACAAACAGTTTTTGCTAACTGTAGCTGGGAGTTGCCTTCAAAAATAAATAAATCCATGCCGCTCTTCTGTCCTCTGTGGCTGGGACACGATGGAGTGTTGTGTGCTCCTCTTTACAGCCAACAACAGAGCACTTCGAGTTGGCTCCCACATGGTGCTTTCATAACATAATGGCGAATCTCTGAGAAGGTAATGCTGTAGCTGGTGGGTGGAGCCATCTGAGGTATGCGGTGAAGGGAGGTGATAGTGTGTGGTAATATGCAAATGATCGGTCGACGACGTAGGAACCGAAGCCAAATATGACAAGCTCATCTGGAAACTGCAGGAGGACACTGTCAGAAACCTGTATCTCAAGCACGGATGGTCTTTTTTCAAAGTTTCTAGGCGTGTGGCAGCACCGTAGACCCAAAATAACAAATAGCCCAAATACCAGAAAAAGTCAGTTTTTCATAATATGCATATATATATGCAGGTCATTGACACCTCCGCCCACCTCAAGCAGAGGCCAGCACATTGCCACCTCGTTTTTAGATAGCAGGCAAGGCGGAAATAAGTGTACCCTTCGAGGTGGCAAAATCGGCAGACCAAAACAGACCCCAAATTTGCCGGCCTCTGTCTAAAACCGCGGATCTAGCCACCAAAAGGACGGGCAAATTGGCGGCTTGGTGCCCTGTCTAAAAATGGCTACTGGTTCGGTTCTCCAATAATACAGCCCTGATACTACCTCCAGAGGCGTATCAGGGCCGGAGTGAAATTTCAGCCGTATTATTGGTATGAACGGAGAAGCCGGCTTTGCTTATCGGGGGTGTGTTGATCAGACCGTTGTTAACTACACGGGTCTTTTATACAGAGAAATGTCCCACAAAGCAACGTTACATGAGCAAACAAAAGTAACGTAGAAACTGTAACTGTCTTTGGAAACTTATATGAGGAAATAAATACCACAGATATACGTGAAGAAGCTTCTGTCCTCCAGTCGTCCTACCGACTCTTCATCACATTTCTGCCCGCAAAACAGCGCCTGTCACCGACAAAAAACTTTAACTCAGTGTTTGTGATGAAAATAAATCACGGTCAGCCCTCCAGACCGAGACTTCAGTGAACTTCCCCCCATAAAACAGTCTCTGCCCCGCGAGTGTGGGAGTCAGATTGACAGAGGGACACGGGGAAACACTTTGAATGTCATCACCATGACGTGTAACGCCACACCTCCTTAGGAGCTGCAGCGCTGGCTTCCTGTGTGAATTCACGGCTGTTTGTCTATAAGGCGGAGATGCTTCGCTCTGTGTGAATCACCATAGGCGGAGATTGGTAAACCACGGCTGCGGCTTTTATGCGTCTTCTCCTGTGTGAATGGGGCTACTGGTTCAAATAAGGAGTGTATGGTCCTTATGGGCTGAAGGATGTAAAAAGGCATTAAACCGGTACTGAGGATTGGCTAAACTGAATGTCTCTGATTGGGCCTTGGAGTGTCCAGGCATGGCAAATTTTGATAGCAGTAGGTGACCCAGAAGTACACAGTCTGACTGGCACTATAGTAATGATAAGGTGGATGTGATATGAGTCTCTTAGCAGCAATGGTTGATGGAGGGCAGAGGCATGACTTGTAGTTTCTTGTACTTTCTTTGAAGGATAAGTATGACCTGACAGTGCTAGTTGGCTTGCAGTAAATGCATGATTGAGGGTGAAAGTTCTCAGAATTTGCAGCTGGGTAGATCTAGAAACTGACAGATGAGCCATAAAGAGTTGCAATATTTTGGCAGACAGTTCTGAGTGATATTTTCTTAACCTGGCCACTAAGGTTGAGTTGCTAAGCACCAAGCCACAGGAGATTTGTACATTGAGAACCATCAAAAAGAACAGCCTAAGTCTTCATAGTTCTCTTTTATGGAGAACCAATTTCAATACTTTCAGAAGCACACCATTGATTTACTGGGTTGGTCAAGAATTGTTATCACAACAGGATTAGCATCATTGTTGGATCTTTGATTTACATCACACAACACAACCAATAAGTAATGCGAAAAGGAAAGGAAAGGAATGGAAAGGAAAGGAAGTTAGGTAAAAGGATGTGAGGTAGGTAAGCAGGCCGTGTGACAACAAGAAAATAAGAGTCTTTACTACAGTCTCCTTGCCTTGCCCTTTGCCCCTGTTCAGACACAGGAGTTCAGATCTTATTATTTCCCTTAAGTTGTTCCACAATACAAGGTCGCCCTCTTTCCCCTCTATTTTTTGTACTTATCGAGACAATTGTGATCTCTTTGGGTGCGGCAGAATCTATAATTTGCGGTTGTATTTTCAAGTTAACTAATTAAAAATAAAGTTAAAGTTGTTTTCAGCATTCAAAAATATGTGCTGGTATTTTTGGTTGCTTAGCCTTTTTCAGATAGGTTGGATTTTACTATGAGTACATGATTTCTTTAATTAAAATGTTTGTTTTTTTAATTTCATGAGCTGAAAGTAATAAACTTCATAGGATATGTATATTGTAATAAGGGGAATTAGTAGGACATGCAGGATTCAGTGTTGATTTTTTTGTTTTGTTTTTTTGTGTCCATGATTCACATGCCTGTTATAAATGAAAACTTGTCATGAACAGTAGGATATCCAAATGATCGTGATGACTAGCAATTTCTCATACATTGCCTCTATTGCTGCTCTTAAGCCTCTTGACTTTTATTGTCTTGTTTTGTTTCTCCATCTGTCCCTTACCTTCATCTAGCCCAGCCCTTGGCAATAGCCCTACTGAGGGGTGTTTGGTTCTTGTGGTGGGTGGAGTGCCTCTCTCCAGCAATCATGTCAGGCTTCAATCTGCTACACCTAATAACCAAGAGCCAGCCTAGAGCTCTGAGGTCCTGCAGTCTTCCATCAGGTCCACTGACAGGGTGCCATGTGTCTGCTGTGCTCTGCCTTTCTATAAGACTAACACTTGGCTGGTGTGTCAGCATGTCTTTACTGTCTGATTTTTTTGTGTGTTCAGAATGATGTGATTGATCCTCTCAGGGAGGAGTGAACAATGCTCGAGAGCTTAAAATTTGGAACAATTCAAAACAGAGCTGGCTATTAGTAACAAGTGATTTGCAATGAATATCAAAACTTCTAGGTATTGTAATTATACATCTGAATGCTAAAAAACAAACAAACTATGATCTGACCTCTTGTCTTTCAAAACTGAATAATTGATTGGATTATGCTGCAGGAGAATGTCCATACAGGTGCTGAATTCTTGATTAGCGTACCTAACTGTATTTCCATATACCTCTTCCCTTTTCTTTCAATATTTTGATTTTATTTTAATGTGGCATGGAACATTTATGTCATCATGAAAAACTATATATTCAGCTACTAATGACAAGGAGCTTTATAATAGTGCTATTATCACTTTTTTCATTATTAAAATACATTTAAAAAATACACAATTTGTGCCATTTGTGGTCAAAGATACACAAGGTAACTTTAAAAATGGTTCACTTCTCCTTTGAGTTTAGCTTTAGTTGAGTTTGTAGCTTAACTTGCATGTAGCTGAAATTTCAAGTGTTTACAGAAGAATCAAGTAATTCACTGCTTGGCTTTCATGCAAACACTGAGTGGTTTTGTCTGTTCTCAATGTTTAAGTTTTTCATTGATCATGGGGTTTTATCATCAAGGTGTTAACACCTTTAGAAGTTACTGGCGTTACTTAAGGGCTTATTGGTGGAGATGATACAGTACTGAATTTATATCTTTGTTCCAAGACCATTTTTAGAGTTAGTGTGTAAACATTGCTGTCAAACATGCGATCACGTAAGTAAGTTATTTTAGAATTTTTTTTTGTTATATTTGTAGAAGATCCCTTAACATACTTATAGACCTGTGTGGGCATCCCATGTGCTGAGGCTCTGCAGCGGACCTGGGTTCGACTCCCAGCCTCGGTCCCTTTGATGCATTTTTTGAAGGGGTAAAAGAATGACAGGAAACATTTCCTATCATCCTCTTCAGTTGTACTATCAATAAAGACATAAAAAGGCCAAAAAAATACTTCAAAAAATAATAATAATAAAACATTTGATTAAATATTCCAAAGTTTCTTTTCAAATTCTCCAGTTGGTATTTTTAGAATTTGCATTCCTTATGTTCAAGTTTCATTCCCTTTTTTCAAGTTGCCAAGAGTTTATCTTTGAAAACGATCAATAAATATGATGCAATATTCTTTTACCCCCTTTGAAAGAGCGAGAAAGCAGGAGACAGAAAGGGAGGGAGGGAGAGAAAGAAAGAAAAAAAGTGCATAGGGAAAGAACTGCCCTTTATCTGTGGTGTGTATTGTCTTCATGTCTGTGACATACAGTATTCTACAGATACAGACATCAAAACTGCTGTGAAACACTGGTATGATGACAATATGACTATGGACAAGTCATTTTCAGGTCTATTTTTGCTTATTACTCTGCGTGTATTGTGGTAAAAATAAGCGAGACTCCTACGTGGTAAAGCTAATAAAGCATCTTGGCTTTGTATGGAGTTTATAATTATAGTGCTTCAATCAGCAAAGTTACAGCCACAACAAATGGGAAGAGGTGTGTGTGTGTGTGTGTGTGGTTTAGCCCTTAAGATGGACTACAAACCAGCAAACTGAGGTAATACAGCATAAAGTGAATATTGTACAGTTGGTAAAGCTAAAGTAACAGTTGGTCCAGCTGGCTTTTTGGACTGAGGTATGTTCATGACAGCTATTTTGCTTGTGTAGATATGATTATTGCATTTGACAGTTTATAGATATATGTGTATTAACAAAGCTATGAGAGATTAAACTTAGCAAACTAGTCACTTTAAGGTTCAGTATCATCAGTCCAAACATATTTACAGCTTCCTAATTCAGTGAACACGCTATTTAATTTTCATTCTCATTACTATACTTTAAGGTATTCTTTTTTGTCCCACCCCTGCTTTTAAGTATTGTTTGCATGCTGTTGACATCAAGGAAGATTAAACATTGTTAATTGAAGGTTTAAGGGATAGTGTAATGGTTACCAGCAGCTCTTTTTTCTTCTCTGTGCCAAAAGAAGATACTTAGCACTGCATAGCTAATATTTTTTGTCCTCCCTTCCTCAACCGCCAGGAGCACACAGGACTAAGAACACATGGCCACTGAGCTTTTCTCAGGAGGAGCTGAGGAAACGGCTCACACCAATGCAATACCATGTTACCCAGGAAAGAGGAACTGAGAGGTAGGACAAATTGCTCTTGTACCATGCGATACAAAACTTCTGACGGTGTTAAGTCTATAACATGGCAATTCACAAAACAAGATTAAAGTTGTGTTGTTTGTGTCTTCAAGGATGAGACATGGTTTAATCCGCAGTGAGCTTATGCTCAAACTTTAATGGAGGACCGAACATCATACATGTCATGCAGCCTGTTGCTTCCCTTGTTCATCTGCTCCAACTACTAACATCCTCAATAGATTTGAAACCCGATGATTCCCTCTGTTGGTCACATTGGGTATTGCATTACAAAACATGCTTTTGGAGAGGGGGAGGCCTCTTTGCATCTGCCATGTCTTTGGCTTGCAAATGATATTTGAGACTCAACGTACTACTATGGTAACTCATTTCATATCGACAGTACGTGCAGATAACTTTTGTCCCATTGACCGAACCATCTGTCAGTGATTTGAAAGTGAATTTGCCGTTCATAAGTCCTTTCTCCATTTCCTTTTGCTTCGCTTTTCAGTCAACCGTGTTTTTCCCGAACCGCTAACCCTGCTTCTTCTTCTTCTTCTTCTGATTCCCCTTCTTATTCTTCTGCCCCTCTCTGGATCAAGACTACAGGTGCCACCGACGACCGTTAATTCATACAATGCGCGTTTAAAACCGAGCATTGATCGCGCGTTAAAAAATTTAACGCCATTAAGAGGATGTTGCGTTAACGAGTTATTAACACGTTAACTTTGACAGCCTTAATATCAACACATCCCCCTGTCTGTGAAGCTGTAAATAAAACATGTCCTAACATACATAAATGATACTGGCATCGTGAACACCAAAATTCACATCTTTTTCCGTTTCTCAATACAACATATGTACATATTTTTTTCTTTGCCTTGTTAGACAATGCTTTCAAAATACCATAAGCTCTTTTAAAACAAATGAACTTCAATACAGAAAATCACCAATCACACAACATGAAAACAGTGATTCATCTTCGCATTGTGTTTCTGTGAAAGCCTCTTTGGTTTTGAGAAGGTTGCGACGGTTCCTTCTGAGCACGTGGCCTTCTTTAGTCCTTACTTCATATGATGTCGGTCCGACCTCCTCGAGAACAGTAGCTTTTCGGTTCCATGCATCCTGGTCTTGGATGCACACCACATCATCTTTGGCAAGTGGTCTGAGGGTATTAGTTGACTTGTCATATCGCTGTTTTTGTTTCCATTTCATAATCTCCAGTTTTGTCTGTATATCTGCATTCTCCTTGATGTCTGAGTAGCAAGATAGGGTTGTGCGTAACTTGCGATTCATCAACAGTTCTGCTGGTGATAAATCACATTCAAGCGGGGCAGTTCTGTAGCTTAGCAGAGCTTAATAAGGATCTTACTTGCTTTCTGTGTCCTTTTTGAGAAGCTGTTTGATGTTATGCACTCACTTTTTAGCTTTGCCATTCGCCTGTGAATGCTGGACTAGAAGTGACATGCCGAAAACCATATTGTTTTGCAAACTGCTGCCATTCCTTGCTGTTATAGCAGGGACCTTTGTCACTCACTACAGTCTTTGGTATACCATGCTGGGCAAAGATGGACTTGACATGAGTAATGACACTGTTGGAAGTTACACTTGTAAGCAGAGCAATTCAATTTCAGGATGGTTTGAGAGATAGTCTATCACTAGCAGATAGTCTTTGCCATTGCAGTGAAACAAATCTGTTCTAAATTTCTCCCATGGCACAGTGGGAAGATCTTGGACCATCATAGGCTCCCTTGCCAGTTTGCTCTGGTGCTTGCTATCATGTTTTCAATGTCCTTGTTGATTCCGGGCCAATACATGGCGTTCTTGGCTCTCCTCTTACATTTCTCTATGCCAAGGTGTCCCTCGAGTAGCCTATGAAGTATCTCAGGCATGACAATTCTATGGATTGAATTGGAATGACAATTCTACAGTCTCTCAATAACAGTCCATTTGCCAGCTCTGATCTGATGTGATAGTATTTCAGACAGGACCCCTTGGGCCAGCCACTGTGAATGTTTTCCATCACTGTTTGTAGCTCCTTATCTTTGACTGATTCTTTTTTTTTTAGATTTATTATTTATTTTATTTTTATTTTTTTTCCAGCATAGACACCTTTATTAAGCAGTAGACAGATAGGAAATATGGGAGAGAGAGAGGGGGATGTGACATGCAGCAAAGGACCTCTGGCCGGAATCAAACCGGGGTCAGCTGCGTATGTGGCATGCGCTCTAACCACTCGACCACCTGTGCACCCATCTTTGTCTGATTTTTGACTAATTTCTTTTGCTTTACTGTCAGACACAAGTAAGGACTCGACTATCATGTTGACATGATTTTCAATTTCTTTTTCAGTGCAGCTAACAGTACTCATCTCTGGCGCTTGTGATAGCGCATCCACCAACACTGCGGAGTGCTTGCCTAGACAAGACATTCCTTCTCTATTTAAGCGTATCTTTGTTCAGTCTTGGTCATGGACCTAGAAGTGTAAGCAACTGGCTTCCAGCTATCTCCTTCTGCCTGTAACAAGACAGCTCTAAGTCCGTCCTTCGATGCATCCGTTGAAATCTTCTTTCTCTTGTTGGGATCATAATACGCAAGCATGGGTGCATTTGTCAGTGCGGTCTTCAGAGCATTCCATTCTCGCTCATTTCTCGATGTCCACTTGAACTCATTGGAGTCATGGAGAAGTTCTCTCAGTGCTGATGTTTTCACTAATAGGTTGGGTATAGTGTTGCACGGTAAACCGATACTAGAAAGGTACCGCAGTACCCAGCCGTTAGAAAAAATACTTTGTCACGTTTTAATAGTATTGGTATTTATGAACTTTGTGCGACAGCGGGGCAGCCTGTCTGTGTGCAGCTTATCTCTGCTTCCTCACTGCCTGCAGTCAGAGTGGGAGTGGTTACACAGTGACAGACAGTCACAGAGCAGAGCGAGACAGACATGGCTGAAAGTGGCATGAGTGCTCTTGCCGACCGTCCTAGGCTTGTTGAAGAAACAGACGCACAGAGTGAAATATGGAAATATGGAAATATTTCGCTAATGTTGCCGACAGTAAGGGCAAGCCCATGGACACCACAAAGCCTGTCTGTAAACGATGCTTTAAATCCGTAATGACCAAGGGAGCCAACATGTCTAACTCGGCGAAACATCTAGTGACAGACATGCGGACTTGTTCAAAGAGTTCAAAGAGCTGCAGGTTAGTGAAAGATAACATAAATATCCCTCAGATGTAAGTCAAGCAACTGTTTTTTTTTTTGTGACAAGCAAACTTTTTTCACCATCAGAGCTGCACGAGCCAGTACGGAGCCCTGGAGGTGACATGGATAGTTTTTTTTTAATCTCGCGAGTGCGACTTACTATCTCGCACGTGCCTGTTACTATCTCGCGAGCGCGACTTACTATCACGCACGTGCGACTTGCTGTCTCTCGTGCGCGCGAGATAGTAAGTCGCGCGTGCGAGATAATAACTCACACTTGTGAGATAGTAAGTAAGATGCAGTGGCACTCTGGCTCAAATAATTGAATGAAGTGAACGTTGTGGTGTTAACTCAACAATGACGGGTCGCTGGAATCATGAACAAGTGCCGTTTACTTCAACAACTTATACTGTAACATTGCTCTCAGTAGCAGCGTCGTATCGTACATAGTCAGCATGTTGTTGCACTCTGACCTCTCTACGTGCAGCGTGTTAACTATGACCTGTCTTATACAACAGCGCCCCCTTGTGGTATAAAGAGCAATAGTATATCTGTTTTATATAATAACAGAAGACAACAAACGTGTTTAGTGTCGCTGTGAAAGCCGAGAGAATGTGGTCTGTGTGAGAATGTCGTGGAAAATTGAAGGTATTTTAGTAAATGTAGGTTTTCTGTCACAACTTTCACATGAATATGATACTATATGCACCTGCATCCATTGTTAATCGTTTGTCCTGATTGCCAGTTGTGACTGCTGCAACGTTATTTCATGAATTAATTATAACCAAACTACTATTACCTTGACAACTCCTCCATCATGGCTAGCATAATAGCCATTAAAACAGCTATTAAAATGGCTATTAAAACACCTGGACACTCATCGTGGATCATCAAAATACCTGTTACATGTACCTCTTACCATTACACAATAACAATAAGACACTTTATTAACTTTAATTAATTAATTAATCAATTACAATTCGTTCACACTGGTAACATGAACTTTACTATAACATACACTGGTGTTCACAAGTATGCTGATCAACAACACCACTACTAAATTTAATTAGTATTTGTAATATAATCATAGCATGTACATTTTTGTCAATAATTTATAATAATATATGTTGTAATTTATATTATTAGAAAATGGTCTGATTAGCACAGACCTCCATCAGGTCTGGGTCACTTGTGTTGTACTTTAGTGCACTGATGTAAATTGCAGGCAAATTTGAACTTTAGCAACATGAAATGCAAATTGAAAATTTTCCCTTTGTGGGACAAATAAAGTGTTATCTTATTTTATGAATTGCCAGAGTTAATGTCATTTATGTTAATTTGTTATGCTGAATAAAATTGTAGTTAATGTGCTGTTAATTTTTTTCACTACAAGCACTGAGCTTTTAATGGAAAATCAGGTTATTTAATAATCTCTGACAGTAAACAAGACAAATGAACAAAACAAGAAGACACTTCTTGGATACAGAGATGCTTGTAACCACATTGGCAGCTCAGTTACCTATATAACTGAAATAATGATAATAACAATAATAATAATATTAATAACAACAACAAAAATAATAAAATAATAATAACAATAATAATAATAACAATATAGTATTGAAACATATTTTACAAAATATATTTTTTTATTTTTATTTTTTAAGTTAAGTGTTTTAATTAATAAAAAGAAATAAATCATGTTAAGTTCCACATTCTGTCATCTAATATTTTATTCCATTACTTTTGATGATGATTTAGTTTTCCACCATGGTGTTGTTTCAGTCTCGGTATCGAGATATTTTAGGCAGGTATCGTACCAAAGTCATAATTTTGGTATCGTGACAACACTAGTTGGGTATGAACTTTCCAATAAAGTTGATCATTCCCATTATTCTAAGCACACCTTTCTTTTCTTTGGGGCGGGTATGCTTAAGATGGCTTTTATTTTCCTTTCACCAGGCTCTATCCCTTGAGAAGAAAACTTCTTGCACACCGAACTGGCATTTGGCACGGCTTAACTTTAGTCCATTTTCACGCACCCTTTGGAGCACTTAAGTCAGTCTTTCAATGTGCTCTTGTAGTGTGGAGCCCCAGACTATCACATCATCCACATAGCAACGGTCTCCTTCTAGGCCCTCTAGCATATTGTCCATAGCACGATGATATATTTCAGAAGCTGAAATTATGCCAAATGGCATTCTCAGGAATCTGTACCCTCAAAAGGCATGCTGAATGTGCAGTATCTTGAGATCTCATCATCCAACTTGATTTGCCAGAACCCCTGTGCCGCATCTAGCTTTGAGAAGTAGTTGGTGCCAGCCATCTCACTTGCAATTTCCTCCCATTTCGGTATCTGGTAGTGCTCACGTTTTATGTTTTGATTTAAATCTCCTGGGTCCATGCATATTCTCAGTTCTTTGTTTTTGTTCTTTTTGTCCATGCACACCATTGAGTGTACCCACTCGTGATGACTTCTAACTGGCACATCCTTTCAAGTTCCTTTTTAAGGCGACCCGAAGTGGAGCTGGAACTCTCCTTCGTACATGGATCACTGGTGTGGCATCCTCTTTGAGTTTGATTTTATATGCGTATGGAAGGCATCCTAGTCCTTTGAAAAAGTCTTGAAAACGATGCATAATTGACTCAACTGTTCCTGTGTGGACACTTACTGCTTCTGAGCAGTTGATGCGGTAGACTTTCCTCACCAGGTTCAATTTCTTTGAGGCGAGACCACCAAGCAGTGACTCCCGGCTCTCAGGTATGACAGAGAACAGTACTTTGAAGCTTTTGTTCTTTACTGTCACTTTTAGTCTGCACTGACCTTTGCTTTCTATATCTTTTCCATTGTAATCTTTCAGTTGCACTGTTTTCTTGAATATTTTAGGCTTTTCTTTCATGGCCTTAATTTCTATCATGCTGATCAAGTTTGCATGTGCACCTGTGTCAATCCTTTGTGCTACTAAAGCTCCATCAATCGGCAATTACACAATACATGTATCTTCATTTTCTGAGTGCCTTTGACTTTACTCCATGATATAATTTCTCTTATTTTCACATGACACCATGCTGACAAAGAAAGTCTCACTTAGGTCAGTATCTTTAACTAGCCTCACTAATTTGGGTTTGTCCTTTGATAAACACTGTTTTGCAAAAGGATTTTTTCCATTGCAGTTCAAACATCTTTTGCCATAGGCAGGGCACTGCCGGGGCTCATGTCTGCTACCATAACGTTTGCAGGAGAATGCTGCATCATCTTTTCTTTCTTTTGTGGAGTATTCTTTTTCATCGTCTTATTCTTGACTACAGCTACCTTGGCACTATCATGTATGGCCATGGCACTTGCTTCATTAAATGTCTTTGCATGCTGTTGGGCTAATTCATTTGCACGACACAGTCTCTCTGTTTCTTCCAGAGTCAGCTTAGCATCTCTTAACTGCCTCTCTCTTATCATGGATTTCATAAACTATTTGATCGCGGATCATAGAGTCTTTCAGATCTCCAAAATCACATGGCTGTGCTTTAAGCTTCAAATCAGTCACAAAGCAATCAAAAGTCTTGTTGTGCTGTTGCATCCTTAACTGGAACATGTACCTTACATATACAATGTTTTTCTGTGGCGAGCAATATGCACTGAATTTTTTCAGTATGGTGTCGCACTTATCTTTGTCCTCATCTTTGCCGAACTCAAACATATTGAAGACTTCAATGGCTTGGGGACCCGCTACTGTAAGTAGCAACGCAATCTTCCTGGCATCAGGTTTAGTGTCCAGTGGTATGGCAGCCTTATACAACTCAAACCTTTGCTTAAAAGACTGCCAGTTGCTGTCGACATTACCCACCTGTTTCAGTCCCTCCAGTGGCTTCACAGTATCCATTTCGATTTAATCTGAAGATTGACATAAAACGGTTTAGTCCTGGTACCATGTGTTGTTTCTGTCTTCAAGGATGAGACATGGTTTAATCCGCAGTAAGCTTATGCTCAAACTTAAATATAAGAACGAACATCATACATGTACATGTTCATCTGCTCCAACTACTACCATCCTCGATATATATGAAACCCGATGGTTCCCTCCGTTGGTCACATTGGGTATTGCATTACTTATCAACACAACAGTAATGGGCAAAAGTTAACATAGACTTGTCACTGTTCCCAAAGGATTTTATGATAATATGGTATGTGGACCTTGGATCCTCTAGGTTGCCCAGTGGCATGTGCCCCCAGAAGAAAATTTTGCACATTTTAGAGTTAAATATGTCAATCTGGGGCACTTGATGGAAAAATTGGGGAAAATGTCAAATTTAGAAGATATCAAAATATAACACTATGCTTTGGCCCTGCTGCCAGGATACTAGTCCAGTCCTCACAATTTTCATTTTGTGCATGAGCTTGTGATCAAGTGAATACGCGCAATGCGATTGTCTTTTCAAGCCACGGTTAATTAACACTGGCATTAATCACATTTTATCAATAACAAGTAATATTGAGTATTATTTCAATCTCATATTTTTCTAAGCACAGGGTAACAGAAAAGTGCTGGAAGTGGCTCGTAAATAAAATCCAGACGGAGAGACCGAAGCTATGTGCTGCTTAGCTAGGTTATCAAGACTATTATGGTGAGGTTATACTTTAGGACCCAAATGCATGCAGGCAGGCAGGCAGGCAGGCAGGCAGGCAGGAAGGGGAAACAAAAAGCGAGCTTTATTAAGAAAAGCCGAATATGTACAAAAACAGAGGGATCCTAGACACATAGACAAAATACAAAGAAGCAACTAAAAGGCTCAAAAAACAAAGTGCAAAGAAAAAGCAATGTTCAAATGAAAATGAGAAGTTAGAAACCAAAAACATACCAAATGGGAGACATGAGGAATGACATACCAAGACGGGATAACCAGGTATCTTGTAGACATGGATAGTGGAATTTGTACCAACAACTGTATACATTCCATCCCCCTATTTGTCGGCCAACTTCCTCTTCCCTCGTTCTCCCTTATTTGCTACCAAAACACGATCTCCCACAGACAGGTAGGTACCCTTGACCCGTCTGTTATATTGCCAGGCCTGGTGCTGCTGCTTAGTGGAAGAATGTTTCGTGCGATTTCCATACCGCTTTTGAGTCAGGAAAGCAGGGACTTGGCATATGAGTCATAGTTAACAACTCTTGAGTCGTTCAAAACCTGCTGAAACATAATATCTACAGGCAATACAGGTACATGCCCAAACATCAAGAAGAAGGGCGCATAACCCGTAGTCTCATGAACGGTAGCGTTATAACCAAACGTGAGGGTCTGGATTTGTTGCGGCCACTGGTGTTTTTTCTTTAGGGGAAGGGTACGGAGCATGCTGCCCAAAGTGCAATTGAATTGCTCTGTTCCCCCATTGCCCATGGTGTGGTAGGCTGTTGTGTGGGGTTTTGCAACACTGGCCAGACGAAGGAGCTCTGCAATCAGGTTGCTCTCGAAATTGGTGCCCTGATTTAATGTATCCTCTCAGGGAAATCATAAACACAGAACACATTGTCCCAGAGCTTTTTGGTGACTTGCTTTGCCATCTGATTGGCACAAGGGAACGCATGGGCAAGTTTGGTGCAATGGTCGGTGACCACTAGGACATCCACAGACCGCTGCTTGCTATCCTCCGCCAACCAAAAATCAATGCACACTAACTCCATCGGGGCAGAGCTCTTGATGCTTTCTAGGAGCGCACCAGCAGCAGGTTCCGGCGATTTCCCACACACACATCTCTGACAGCATCTGACATGTGCCCTCACATCCCTCTGCATATCACGCCAGTAAAATCGCTGCTTTGCAAGTGAGAGAGTACGGTCCTGACCCTGATGACCCGCCCGATCGTGGATGCCCAACAATACCTTTTTCTTCAGACTCAGAGGCAACACATATTGAGATCTTCTATGCTTGGACACAGGATCTCTCGTCACATGATATAACACCCCATTATGGACTTCCAATTTGTCCCATTGCTTGAACAACCTGAGGACCTTCGATTCAGCGCCATGCCTTTCACGCCTAGATGGTTGCTTCCTGGCTGCAACGAAGGGCAACACCTTAGAGATGCTTGGGTCTTGCTCTTGACTCGGCTGCAGCTCCTGGATGGAGAACATGGGCGAAACATCCTGACCACTCAACAGCTGTTGGACATGTTCGTCCAAACAGAGTGCTCTGGAGTCTGCTGCATCAATCCAGTCACAGTGTGCCTGACAAAGAGCTCTGGATGGTTCCTCAATCTGTAGCTTTGAGTCTGGCAGGTGACCCTAAAAACATCCTGCACAGAATCATCTTCTATCCCATCAGCTTCCTGAATCAGGATGGGATATGGTTCCCTCAGCAACCTCTGACAAATGAGTTTTGCGAAGAGGTCGCGACTCAAGACATCAGCCACCACATTTCTTTTCCCGGGCAGGTGTTTGAGATCAAAGGAGTAAGATGCAAGCTTAGACACCCAGCGGATCTCACATCAAATTTCGGCTTTGTTAGAAGGTAAGTAAGTGGATTATTATCCGTCCAGACGGTGAAGCTACGGCCTCTCAGCCAGTGGCTGAGCTTTTCACATACACTCCACTTCGAAGCCATGAACTCCAGTCTGTGAGCTGGATATTTCTGTTGCGACACAATGAGGGTCTTGCTCGCGAAAGCAACAGGTCTGGCCTTGGACTCTCCTCGGGGCACTTGAGAGAGCACAGCTCCAATTCTGTCCAACGACGCATCAGCTGACAAAATAAATGGCTCCTCAAAATTCGGATGGGCCAGCACAACACATTCCCACAGCATGGTCTTCAACTGGTCAAAAGCGTTTCCACATTCCGCTGACGGGTCCGCAGGGGTAAGCTAACAATAAGCACCTAGAGGCTTTCCATCCTTAGCTGACTGTTCCCGTCTCTTATGACCAGCCGTAAGAGCGAACAAGGGCTTCGCAATGAACAGTTTTGGATGAAATACTGGTAAGAAAATACCATGCCAAGGAATGATTTGATTCTCCAGACGGAAGGAGTGCACTCATCGTCCTCCATGAGGTCTGTACTGTCATATTGGTGATTATTGAAGCAGATGCACTTCTTAGGGGCCAGTTTCAAATTATTCTTTCGTAACATCTGAAACACTGTGTGGAGTCTGGACAAGGACTCATCTACTGACGGTGCAAAGACAAGAAGATCGTCAAGATAACACAGGATTTTTATGAAGTTCATTTCCCCAAAGATCCCAATCATCATCCTCATGAAGGACGCTGGACTGTTACACAGTATCTGTGGCATGCGATTATATTCATGCAGTCCAAGGGGGGTTGTGAAAGCTGTGTACTTCTTGTTGTCTTCATGCATTGGGATGTTGAAGAAGCCAGAAGTGAGATCCATTGTGCTAAAGAGGCAATTGCCACCAAGAGCAGCCAGACAGTCAGACTGGTGTGGCAAGGGATGGGCGTCCTTTAAGGTTCGGGCATTCAGCCACCTGAAATCAGTGCAGATCCATAACCCACCGTCTTTCTTCCACACCATCACCAGAGGCGAAGCATACTCACTTGAGGACTTCCTGATAATCCCTTTTTCCTCCATATCAGTGAGAACCTGCCTCAACTTCTGATAGCGGGAGGGACTCTCCTGTACAGCAAGCGAAAAGGCCGATCACCGTGAGATGAATGTGGTGTCTGTATCCCTCAACCTTAACACAGTCCAAAGGGTGCTTGGAGAAGATGTCTTGATATTCAGTTAGTAGCTGTATGAGCCGAAACTTACAGTCTTCACTGACCTGACATGAGTCTATGTCAATGTCACTTAGACCCAACTCCGACAGACTCTTAGGTGACTGATCAGCAAGATAGGCACTGGCCGTGGTGTCGGGTTGCTGTTTCGGTGTGTCAGGTACTTGTTTCTCTGTATGAGATTGCTGTATCTTAATGTCAGGTTGTTAGTTGTCTGCGTCTGGTTGTTCCTCTGAGGCCACATGTAGACCCTGAAAAGAATCTAGATCCTCAATTGCCAAGCATGGAAACACATCAGCCAATTTGCAATTACTCTTTAGTGTGACAGCTTTGTCAGATGGGTTCACAACTGTCATCGGCACCATCTATCACCCCAGAGAGGTATGACAAGACGACCCACTAGAACACCTTGTGGCATGGCTTTGGAGTTGGTTGGCTCTATGACAACGGTGCTTCCAGGTGACATTGGCACATTAGCAGGGAGTCTGCCCCAAACTAAATGTTTATGCCTGGGTATGAGTGTCACTGCTTGGGTGAGCTTGACAGTGCCTATTTTGTCAGGAGCCTCACTCCCTCTCCGGCGCTCAACATTGGTGAACATCGACAAGAAATGCTCAACTTCTGGGTCAGACCGATGCTCAGGTCTGTATGCCATGTTCCAATAGTCATTATCACCCTTCAGGACACAAATCACTTGTTTGATGATATTTGAGTCCAAGACGAGATCGTCACGCTGACCAGGCACAACTAAGGTTGGTATGACACAGCAAACACTGTAAAGCTGCATCTCCAAGTCATAAAAACCCTCAGGTTGAGTCTGCAGACCACCTCAGCCAATCAAAACAATCTTTTCTTCAGGATGCTCAGGCAAAACACCAGAAGATTTGAGTTTCTCTACTGCATGTTCACTGATGCTACAAGCCATAGAGCCAGAGTCCAACATGCCTTTAAGCTGAACAGTGTGATATACAAGGACAGGGGCAAAAAACAACCCACTGAAAGCTTCGATTTTCTGCATGGCTTGAATGACTATTCGGGCCCCCTTAGGTGCTTTGGCACAGCAGTCATATAAACGAGCTGGGTCTAAGTATCAGAGAGGGATTCATCAACAATACCCACACTGACCCTCCTCAGGTGTGGGTTTTCTAGTTTAACTGTTGGTTCTGTCTACCAGCGCTGTTGGCAGGCTGAGTGCGGCGCTGGTTGGTTCGATCAGGGCAGTCCTTCTTCCAGTGACCAGGCGATAAGAACTTTAAACACCTGTTCTCTCGCTGGCATTGAGACAATGTAGAATGATCAGAAGCCCCATAAACCCTGCAAACCTTTTGAGAAGAGCGAGGCACTGTAGCTTGAGCCCTGAGGTTAGCTGACACTTGTGTATGCTGTTTAACCAGTCGATCTAACAAGTTCACCAAACTCCTCATGCAGTCATTGTCATCATTCGCAGTAGTCATGGGTACCGGAGATGGCATCGACGGCACAGTGGTATTCGGGACTGGTGCATTATCAGCCATAGACACATGACACTGGGAATAGACTTTGCGCTCTGCTGTACTCAGCTTAAGTGGCCTAACAGCTGAAGCTCGAATTTTCTTTCCCTGCATGTGCTCATCAAGCCTCTCTTGGATCTCACATGCTGACCATTTCCCAGCAGACTTGAACTTGAAAACACTTGCAAGAGACTGGTCTGGGCAGTGTTTGATAAACATCATACTGACCTCATGACCTGGATCATCAATGCTTCAGCCGTGCCTTTTCAGACATTCATCTGGTACATCAACTGTTTTGTTCAGCCTTATCCAGCATTCCATAGCATCTTCACCTGGCAGTGGCAGTGTATTGTAAAAATCTGCCAAAGGCATGCTTGAGTATGTCAGTGCGCTAAAGTGTTGTTTCAGAATATCAAAAATCACATGGGGATTTGCAGTGTGGTTCACAGATGTGTTGTTAGGCAGCGTTATCCTCACCACATCCCCTGCTTTGCCCATAAGCCCTGCCAGGACTTCTTGTGAATGCTCATGAACTGGAATAGCTAGTTTCTTTAAGTACAGAGTCATAAGATGACAGTTTTATAGCTAAGTTAGATGCACATCCCTTAACCCTTGTACATTCTCTGTTGTGTTCTATGTTGTGCTGAATGAAGGAAGGACCCGGACCACGACCAGCTGCTGATTGCTCTTTTAATGAAGGCAGGGCGGTGGATTTGTCTGTACAAATAAACAGAAAAAAACGTAAGGCTCTGTGACATGCAGTCTCCTCCACACAGCACACAGGTCTCAAGCTCCTCCTCTCAGCTAGCTTGGCGCGGACTGAGAGAAGCACCAGAACAACGTCACAAGGCCTGTGACCTCTTAAAGTGACAGTACAGGTATTAACACTTTGGTCTGAATACAACATTCAGACATAAATATAGGCAATAAAACACATCTTAAACATATAGAAAACAATATTCATCGGGATTTGGTGACATTTCAAATTTGAAAATAAAGTTATCATTTCAACCCGGTTACACTTCTGTTGCTGACAGTAAGGGCATGCCCACGGACACCACAAAGCCCATCTGTAAACAATGCTTTAAATGTGTAATGACCAAGGTAACGTCCAACTTGGTGAAACATCTAGCTGACAGACATGCAGACTTTTTCAAAGGGTTCAAAAAGCTGCAGGTTAGCGATAGATAGCATTAATATCCCCCGGATGTAAGTCAAGCAAGTTTTTTTGACAAGCGAACTTTTTTCACCATCAGAGTTGCACAAGGCAGTCAGGGGTAAAGCTAACTGTTTAACAGTCTGATGTGGTTCCACACATCTCTCAGTGTTCACACTAGTAACATAAACCTTACCATAACATGTGCTGTTGTTCACAAGTATGCTGATCAACAACACCTCTTATAAATTATCTATTTTAAGTCAGTCAGTACTAGTAATATAATTGTAGCATGTACATTTCTGTCAATTATTTATAATATATATTGTAATTTATGTAATCAGAAAATGGTCTGATTAGAGCGTAGACCTCCACCAGGTCTGGGTCATTTGTTTTGTTCTTTAGTTTGCAGGCTAATAATCCAGGGTTTGAACTTTATCAATATGAAATGCAAATTGCAGGATAATAGTATTGAAAAAATGAAAAAATATTTTACAAAATATATATTTTCATTTTGACTTTTTAAGTCTAAGTGTTTTAATTAATAAAAAGAAATAAATCATTTTAAGTTCCACATTCTGTAATCTAATATTTCATTCCATTACCTTTGTTGATGTTTTAGTTTTCTGCCGTGGTATCATTTCAGTATTGGTATAGAGATATTTTAGGCAGGTATCCTACCGAAGTCATAATTTTGGTATCGTGACAACACAAGACAACAGTAAAAAAAAAACAACAAAAGGGAAATCTGCGACAAATTAAAAGCTGCTGGAAGACAGGTGTCAGTGTCCACAGTCATGTGTTTTCTGCTTTGCCATGGGCTGCCAAGCTACCCTGTTAGTAAGAAGCCCTTTGACTCAGACGCAACAGCTTAAAGCTCGACTGAAGTTTACTGCTGATCATATGGACAAAGAAAAAAAATCAGGAGGAAAACTCTATGGTCAGATGAATCAGAAATTGTTTGGCCACAAAGACAAGCTAGGTATAGTTTTCTCAGGGTTAAAGGCCTCACCTTCGCACCTTCCAACAATATGGAGGTTAGAAGGTGAGGCCTTTAACCCCAAGAACACCATACCTACTATCAAGCATGGCGGTGGTCATATTATGCTACAGGGCTGTCCAACTGCCAGTGGTTCTGCTACTCTGAATAAATGAAATTGAATAATAAAGAAGGAGGATTATCTGCAAAGTCTTTAGGAAGACCCACAATCGTAAGCCAGAAGATTGGGTCTTAGGTGCAGTTGGTCTTCCACTAGGACAATGATCCCAAACAAACATCAAATGTGGTAAAGGAGTGGCTAAATCACGCTCAAATTTAGGTTTTAGAATGGCCTTCCCAAAGTCCTGACTTGAACCCCATCAAGAACATGTGGACTATGATAAAGAAAAAAGTCCATGTGAGGAAGCTAACAAATAGTTGAAATTCACATATTCTGTCTAGAGGAGTGGTTACAATTTCAGCCAGAGAACTAACAGAAGCTTGTGGATGACTTTCAAAACCTAATTGAGGTTGAAATGGCCAAGGGACATTTAACCAAATATTACAATTAATGTATGATTATTTTTGAACCAGTAGATTTGGTCACATTCTCAGAATACCTATAATAAATCTCTCTATAAAAGCGAGAAATCTCTGTCTGTCTGTCTGTGTGTGTGTGTGTGTGTGTGTGTGTGTGTGTGTGTTCCTCAAATATCTCTGTGGATCAGGATCAGACTGACCTGAGACTTTCAACATGGCTGCTGCGTGGTTCAGTGGTGTGCAACTAAGCATTTGCTTGGACTGCAATGATAATGTGAATAAATTATTTCATAAATGCTTTACAAATTCTGCAAGCATTGTCCACTGGAGCCACCACAGTCACATGCGCACCAGAGCCAACCACTGCACACCGTGGCCACGTGCGCACCAGAGCCAAACACTGCAGAGCTCAAGCCCACGACATACCTTAAAAAACAAGCAGATTTATACCTGCAGCTGCGCGAGCTGGACCGGGATTTTGCCGGTGGTGCGGTCCCGTTCTGTGCATCTAAACTGACTGTTGTGGATTAATGAGATTAAACAAGTCCAAGTCTGTTCGGGTCTGAGGAGATCCGGAGACGCGCGGACAACAAAGTGGGATCGGCATCTGTGGATGTTCGTGTACACGACCCACCGCCCGACTCGACGGAGCGGACGCACTGGCATGTCCAAAACCGGATTTAGGGTAAATAATGTCAAACACGCTTTGCCGTTACGTTTGCTTTATGTCCGGTGCAGGAAGAAACAGTAAAAATGCGCTTTTGTCACAAGCGGATTTATACCTGCAGTAGCGCGAGCTGGACCGGGCTTTTGCTGGTGGTTCGGTCCCGTTCTGTTCTGTTCATCTAAACTGACTGTTGTGGATTGTAATGAGATTAAACAAGTCCAGACCGAGTCTGTTGGGGTCTGAGCAGATCCAGAGACGCGCGGTCAACAAAGTGGGATCTGAATCTGTGGATGTTCGTGTGTAGCTAGCTGCTAGCCGCTAACCGACCCACACGGCCCACCTCCCGAGTTGACGGAGCGAATGCACCGGCACGTCCAAAACCGGACCTAGGGTAAATAATGTCCGCCACGCTTTTCGCGAACATTGCTGTTACGTTTGCTTTATGTCTGGTGCAAGAAGAAACAGTAAAAATGTGCTTTTGTCACGAAAGTGTCCAAGCAGCAAGTTTGGTTGTTGAGGAACAGGAAAATGTGGGAGGGACATCGGCGGATGATTGACAGCAGCAGTGATGTGTTGGAGACGGCGAGTTTTGAGATAGCGAGTTTTGAGAGTTGAGAGATTTGTGACATATACCGTGTTTGGAGTAGTAGTGTGTTATGTAGTATTTGGTGTGGTGTGTTAAGTGAGTAGTGGAGTCGTGTTGTGAGGCAAACCAAGGAGGAGACGGCTGAATGTGGAACAGGCAGGAATGAGCTGAGGAGCCTGAGGCATTGCCTGCATTTAAATGTAAATGGTTACACATAACTTTGTAAATTTCAAAAACGTATGCACCAATTTAGTAAACAACAATTTATATTTGCATTTTAACTAATGCAATTGGTTCATTGAACATATTTGTGGTTTTCACAGTAAAAAAACTAACTTTTTCTACTCTGATTTTATGTTATTTTGTGATTTTAGGTCCATAGTGTTAATATAGTACCTTAAAATGAAAACATAACTGTACAGTCACACGTGAGGTTGTGCTAAAAATAATTACACCAAGTAAGGCAAGGTAAATAGTTTTTAAGGTAAAATATAATGGTATAATCAAAAGTAGTCAAAAACAGCCAATTATATCCCTGACGTCCCACCTTCAAACACAGCCTCATTTGGCCATCCATGAAAAAGCTACTTAACCTCCCACTTTTCTATAGGAATACATGCTTCCTACGGGCAATGCACTAGTTCATTATTAAAGCGAACTTCATTAATGATTTCTGTGACAAATTATTTTATGTTCCACTCATCCCATCACAGAAAAATGAGTTGTAGAAATCATTGGAACTCGAGACTACCATGATATACATGTTTTTTACAAGTAGATGTAAACTTTTGACCATGACTGCATAAAGTTACTGTACTAGTCATAATCAACTGCATTAGTACCCTAAACCATTGGGTTGAGAACATGCCCACAAAGATAGAGGGAATGAGATGAGTTTTGTCAAAACCTCCAAAGGATCCAGAGCGATCAGAGAGGAGTAGACAGAAAAACGTAACAACTTTGTCATTCCTAATGTAAAGGGGCGTTCAGACCGAACGCGATAGACGCGAATTGAGCGGCAACTCTACATTGAAAATCAATGTAAATGGCGCGATGATGTGCGATTCAGGCGGCGGCAGCGCGAATGAAGCGTCTAGCACGCCGTGAATGAAGCATCTGGGGTGTCTGGAGCGTCTGAAGTGGCGCGTTTGAAACGTCTGAAGAGACGCAAATAAAGTTGAAAATATCGAACTTTTCAGGCGGCATCGCCGCGACAGCCAATCAGCGACGAGTTCAAGCCGACGACGTCACTCACGTACGGTTGTTTACACTCAGACCAGCATAGCTAATTGTAGCTGTGTGTGGGCACCGTCCCGAGCTAACAGGTCCTCGAACTGGGCTCCGGTCAGCCTGAGGTTCCGCTGGAGCCGGTTGTCATCCAGACGGAGCTCCTGGAGGAGACAGTGAAATTCCCCCAGCTCCGTGCATCCCTGGAGGACTTCATGAACCCAGACACGACGGCGGTTGGTTTTCCGGCGTTTCTGGGACTTGTACAGCAGGTACAGTGCAGCAACGGTGGTGATATCAGCCATGATCGACGTGGAAAGAGAGCGGGTTGAGAAATACCAGTTCAAAAATAAGCGGGCAAGCGCGTCGTCTTTTTTTCCCCGTCAAGCGCGAATGACGCAATAGTCCAAAATGATCAAGCGATACAAGCGTCTCAAGCGATTGTTTTCGCATCTGTCGCGTTTGGTCTGAACGCAGCTTAACGGGAATATCTGAGAAACTCAGGAGGATCTTCAATAAACATCATATCCTGGTACAAGTGGCCTTTACCAACTCTGACTCTGAAACTCAGAGCTCACACGTCTTAAATACTCTGTAAGAACACTCCAACACAGAGTTGAAGCCTGCAATTCTGAACTGAAGAAGCCTCTCCCTTGGTCTAGGGGAACCCACATGTCATGATGTGCATCTTCACCATTCCTTTCAGTCCCAAAAAAGCCAGTGTTACAGATGAGTTACATTCAGACTACCATTTATTTTGCTTCAGAGGGAGAATACGGCCAACACAACAAACAAAAGAATCTGTTATCCTATGTTCCTTACACAAATCAAAAATGTATACAAAAGACCAAATCTTAGCTAACTCCTTACTCAGGATAAACAGGAGAAAAGGGTTACCAAGGAAAAAGGCTTCTCCTTCCTACTATGCTACTAGTCGCTATTTACAAATTTACCAGATTGTACTTCAGCTGAGTTATGCATAATGGTGTACATCACAACAAAACACTTGTCAAACTAGACTAGACTAAAATAATCGATGGAGAGATAAATTGCAGACAGCCGGTCACTCCTCTCTGGTGAGCCGGTTATCTAAGGGACCGTCCACACGGACGAAAACAACCTTTTTTCCTCCATCTTCCTCGGCATCGTTTCAAGATTATTTGCGTCCATACGGATCCACTGAAAACGACCAAAAACGCTGTAGTTCATATTCCAGGCCTATCCACCTTATTCCTGACTTCGTGAGTTTACCCATGGTTCATAGCGGTATTTGGTTATGCTCTTCCGGTTGAACTGGCTGACCTCGGTGTTTACGCTAACGTAGCTGTCATGCTTGCTCTAAAAACCGGCTTTTAACACAAAGAAAGCTACAGAATGGATAAAAATCGGCGGTGGATACACAGTACAGATGTTTTAATAAGTCGTGAGGACAGTTCACACAGTGCCTCACCCGTCAGTTCTCATGGAGTGGGCAGATGACATGAAGCATTAGCCCGGCATGCTTATCTATAATGCTTATCTTATATTTTCTGAAGGTGTTGACGGCGGAGAATTACGCAGTTACAAAAGCACAGAAGCATACAACTACCTGCACAGTAACAACATAGGGAAAGTACTGTTGAAGAAACACAGCAAGTTATTTCTGAAGGCAGTGGATCCCAGCCAGAGTGTCAATCAAGCTAAACATACAGCGTGGATAATGCTGAAGGAAAGTGAAGTCGTGGAGACAGGCGGCTGCTCGGACGTTGCCGGGTTAGGAAAGTCATGTAGCAGCTATTCTGTGGAAGATATTCATAAACCCAAATATTTATTTTAGTGTCAAAGCCGCGAGCTGCGCTAGTCTCCGTTCCTCCTTCCTCAGCATGGCGTGTAAGGCACAGGGCACGGACAAGTTTGTCTAAGTGGTTGATGTACTACACGAGACGTTTCTGAAAAAACAATTTTCATGAATTGTTGTGGCAACCAACAACGGCACATGTTGTACCTGAGCTCATTTTAAAAACAATTTAGCACTTATGACCTAACGCTAGTTGTTTAGGAGGCAAGGCAACCGGAAACAGAAAACCGCCGGCGGAAGTAGTTATCTGTCATGGCAGCCCCCATAGGCTTCCGAGGAAACAGGTGGATAGGTGGCACTTGACATTCACCAAAAACGGAGAAGAAGAGACGGAGCATGCGCATTAAGCTTGCGCGCGGCAAACAAACAGAGTAGACGGAGAAACCAAACACAACAAGAAGATGAAAGGAAAGTGCAAGGAAACCAAAATCGTTTGTGTGGACCGTTAATGGGGTCGAACTGCTGCTGCGACTCACACTCAACTACAAGGCGAGTAAGTTGCAAGAAAGGCTCAATATCTTCTGTGACACAAACACGAGCATGTAGATCGCCATTGTTGTTGTTATGAGACGTCGCAGGGTTCAGAGGTCGGAGGCAAGAGGTCGAGGGGTGGGGCGATGGCGTCATCGCTTTGGAGAGTATGTGGATTCGCTGTCCACATGAAAACGGGGGGCTGTGTTTTCTGATTTTTCCACCCTGAGGTGCGTTCAAAAAAGTGCGTTTTCAGGCGCTGCGTTTTCAGGATCCGTGTGGACGGTCAGCCAAAACGATGCAATACATGTGCGTTTTCGCAAAAGAGCATTCTCGTCTGGACGGCCCCTCAGTTGGTAGAGCAGGCGTCCCATTTACAGAGGTTTTGTCCTCGCTTCAGCAGCCCAGGGTGTGAGTCCCGCCTGGGCTCTTTGCTGCGTGTCACTCTCCCACTCTCTTATCCTGTTGCCAATTGGCAGGTCCAATCAGCAACACACACACACACATACACACACACCAGAGGTGGCAAGTAATGAAGTAGAAATACCTTGTTACTGTACTTAAGTAGATTTTTCAGGTATCTGTACTTTACTTGAGTATTTATTTTTCTGATGACTTTTCACTTTTACTCCCTACATTTAAAAACATTTTTTTGTACTTTCTACTCCTTACATTGTCAAAACAGGCTTGTTACTTTTTTTTTTTTATTACCCCAAAAATGTAGACAATAACAAGGATAGCCCCAAATAACAAAAATTGACAATGTCAGTAGCGGGTGTTTCCACCATTTGCCGCAATGACAGCTTGACAGCGACGTCTCATGCCCCTCACTAGCCTCATGATGTTGTTCTGAGGCAATGCATTCCACTCCTCCACAAGTGCTACACGCAGTTCTGCCAGGTCACGTGGGGGTGGGGTTCGATCATCCAGTCTCTGCTTCAGCTGGTCCCAGACGTGCTCTATGGGGTTCAGGTCAGGGGACATTGCTGGCCATACCATATGAGGCACTCCGACTTCCTGAAGTCGAGCTGTGACAATTCTGGCACGATGTGGTGGAGCATTATCATCCATGAACAGAAAGTTGGGGGTGTGCTGGTGTAATTGGGGGATGATGATGGGTTCTATGATGTCTCTGAGGTAAGAATGTGCAGTGACTGAGCCATCTACAATAACCAAATCTGTTTTGCGCTGACTGGTGATGCCTGCCCAGACTGTTGTACCTCCTCCACCAAAGGGAACCCTGGGGACCATGTTGACCTCAGCGTATCGCTCACCTCGCCTTCTCCAGCAACGCTGATGACCATCATTTCTGTGCAAGGTGACCCGACACTCATCAGTGAACAGGACGGTAGACCACTGCTGCATTGTCCAGGTCACATGGTCTTGTGCCCACTGCAAACGTTCACGACAGTGTCTTGGTGTCAGTGGAGTCACCTGCAACGGTCGTCTGGCATTCAAGCCAAAGCGGTGGAGTCGGTTTCGAATGGTTTGTCTGGAAACCCTAGTACCCCTCACATCTCGTAACTGGGCCCGCAGCTGTGTGGCAGTTGCATAACGATTTGTCTGAGTGCATAGGTCCTTAGGTACTGGTCATTGTTGCGGTCTGTCACTCGTGGGGCTCCACTCCTGGGTCTGTCACGAACTCTGCCAGTAGTTCTGTGTCTTGATGCAAGTCTGCTGATGACACTTTGAGACACACCAAGTTCACGAGCAACATCTGACTGCCTGCCACAGACCCGAAGGCGCGCTATGGCCAGGTGGCGCTGCTCGTCCGTTAAGTGACGTTGTGTGTTCATGGCTGTTTGAATGATGAACTTGGAATGACTTACTGACAATACCAGCTTTTTATACCCACAGAATGTTTAAATTGATGCCACATTCAAAAGGGTTGTCTTTTAGTTTTTTGGTATTGGCCCTAATATGTAAGGCACACTGTACACAGTGAGACCATTAAGTGAAAAACACAAAATGAGGTGTGTCTATCACCCCAATACAATTGCCTCCCTATCCCAAAACTCTCTGAAATGAAACAAACACCGTATGTATGAAATCCACTGAGTCTCTCACAATATCCCTGACTTATTGTGAGTAGTGTGTATATATATATATATATATATATATATATATATATATATATATATATATGTATATATATATATATATATATATATATATATATATATATATATATATATATACATACACACACATATATACATATATACATATATATTTAAGAGAACTGTGTGAGGTTGTCGGCTCTAAGAATGATTCATGGCGAATGCGTTGTGTCCTGTGCCAACCTAAAAACCATGAGCTTCTGGCGTTCAAGAACTCTCCGTCAAATCTGAATAAATACATACAGGTAAGGTGTATTTTCAGTTGTTATCATTTGCTCATTTAGCATTTCTTGTAGGCCAGTTTACAACGTTAGCAATGCTATGACAACACATTGTTTTGATACCATAGAGCTTACACTAGCTAGCGCTCGGTTAAAAAAACAACAACCCAATAATCAATTAATTGCTATTTTGCCACTGTTGTGAGACGTTACTCTTCAGGGCTCTCTGCCAGAAAGCCCCTCTTAGGTAGGTTTAACGGCTGAATGGTGATTTAGGTTAAAACAAATACATGCTCTGTCAGTAAAAGCTTTTAAGCCGAAATGTCTGAAGGCTAACGTACCCTTTGTGCCAATAGTTGTTAATCATCTACGTCAACTCCGCACAAAGACAATGTTAAACATTTATATAACAATTCTGTCAGGTGAACCACTTTTCTCTTATCTTTGTGTACGTCTGTGTCTTATATGTGTGTGTTGTCACTCCTCAGATGAAGGCCCATCTGTTATGGCTGAGAGAAGGAGGTGGACCCAAAAGCGAGGGACTGCCTGAGAGTTGGGCACAAAAAGTTTATTAACAAAAGGGGAGACACGGAGAAAGAACAAAGTGCACAACAAAACGTAACCCAAGAATAAATCAGACGCAACCTGAGCCATGACACCATCCAAGCAGCATAAACTGTGGGAAACCAGGCTAGAGTGCTACCTGGCCTGCCCGGATGATACCATGGATGTCCTGAAATCTTTCCCAGCAGTCTGCAACGTGTCACTGAAGCTCAACACACCTCTACCTGCCTCAGCTGCCTGTGAGAGGCTTTTCAGCACTGCAGGACTGATTTTCAGACCCAAAAGTACATGCCTGAATTCAAAGAACTTTGAGAACCAGATCGGCTAAATAAACAATTTTGGGATTCCTGTAGAGATGAGTGAATATCTCACAAAGAAAATTAACTTGATTAATCTAATTCTGTCTGAAATTTAACTCAAACAGACCAGTGATTTATTTATTTTTCTCTGTACCAGAACTATGCAGGTTGTTAATAAAGGAAAAAAACTATCCTATTTTGGGTGCCAAGACCTTTTCGTTTTGTTGAGTTATCAAAAGAGGTTTTACTTTTACTTGAGTAAAGGAGCTGAATCAGTACTTCTACTTTTACTAGAGTAATGTTTTACACAAGTATCAATACTTCTACTTAAGTACCAAATGTGAGTACTTGTGACACCTTTGACACACACACACTCAGAGAGAGCGACTGCCCTCACTGAAGGAGGAGGAGAAATAGATCAGCAGCAAATACAAACTGTAATGAGTCAAGGTCATAACACTATGTCAAACTGGAATGACCGTCTTTGAATAGAGGACGTGGCCTTTGATATTTTTGTATCACCCACCTACAATGTAGTACTGAAATCCCTCCCATGCAGCTTGACAACCATTCACAACTGGCTTCACCTAGCCCTAGCAACCCATATTAAG